>NC_054083.1:23034284-23169284 GCF_017562075.2 Anopheles merus
CACATGACGGTTAAAACTCGAAACTTAACTGAGTAAAAAAGTAAAAGCGAAAGAAGTGTTAAGCGGGAGGGGTGGGGGGTTGGGTACTAATAAGCAAAATCAAAGTTCCATCTCACGAGAATATGCATCCTTTATCTGGGATATGGATTAGATTTGTTCAGCGGTTACACAAATGAAGTCTTTTCTGAAGTGTCGATGTGAACATTGTACTGGGAATTCTAAGCCAAAGAAGGACTAAGATGCACATTTTTTTCTCAGTGGTGACAAGTTCTTTTTCTTGGGGCTCCACGTGATCGCTTAGGGCCGCAGCAGTGCTCCATTGGATACGATTTAATCATACGTGCTGTCATTAGATTTTCGCTGATTATTTGGATTGATTTGATTGTTGGGCTGAGTTTTATAGTTCAATGATTAAAAATTGAGATTTTTTTTTCCTTCAAACCCTAAATATATATATACATCGATATTTCTGGTCACTTTGCCCACAGGGCAAGGCGAGCTTTTTGGCGGCCACCGTCGCAAAAACCGTCGCAAAACGTCAAAACCGACGTCGCATGTACTGCAAAGCGACGTCGCCAGCGAGCGAAACTCGCAACGATTTCGAGGCGCTAGCGACGGTTGTTTTTGACGTTTTTTGCGACGGTTATTGACCTTTCGAGCGAGCTTTTGCCCTGCGGACCAGTGTGGCCAGATTATATTGGCAGATTTCGACAGGAGCACTGTTGAGAACGCAACCGCTTTTAAACCTTTAAGTTGGCAACCGGATACCCGGGTATTTTTTTCAGCTTCGAACTGCAATAACTTTTGATTCATTGCTTTTATTGACCTGAAATTTTTCCGTAGCCCCCCCTTTTACTTTATTTATGATTTTTTGGTGCATAAGTTGTAATTTTAAACAGCCTGTAAGTATTTTTTTGAATTTTTTTAACTTTACCATGTAAGTTGGCAACCAGCATACCCGGGTATTCCATACATTTTGTATGGAGAATGACGTTTCTCTTTTTCCTCTTTTCGTATTGTGCTTATTTTCGAGTCAAAATCAAGCGATTCCAAATTTCAATTTGACCGTTATTTTTATCAAAAAATGAAAAAAACTTAATGAATAAATGAATAGAAGAGAATATATGGTCGTCATAACTTGCTTACAGCATTGAAATATAGAAAGCATTGTTTACCTATGAAAATCGTTAATATTTTGCATCAAAACGTATGGAATACCCGGGTATGCTGGTTGCCAACTTCCCAGCGCCACAGATTAAGCTTAAACGACTGGAAAATTGAATATCCATAGGAAAAAAATGAAAGCTTCACAGCTTCATTGGTTGATCAATAGATGGCGTATTACAACTCATCATTATATTGCTATCCTGTTCTTGCAATGTGTTTCGACAAGTTTCATCTTATCATGACTTATATAGCCTTATAACTTTCTGAGCAAAATATCTTGTGAATGGTCGTGTGGTCAGATACGTGGGTATCAACACCAATGACCATTGCTCAATCTCACTTCACTTGCTTCAGTACTGGTGGTTTCCATTGGAGTTTAGTAATTAAACAATTGTATCGCCGTTCTAGTTCTAGCGATGCATAACTTCAATGCGAAACCATACAACCAGTACAGAAGAAATGAGAAAGCTCTCCTCCTCCAAGCGAGGAAGCTCCACAGGTTGGGTATCCCACAAACAGATGGCGCCACCAGCTTTTTTGCTATTTTTAGAATGCATGAGTCGTTGCCGTCTGCTAAACGAAGTCTTTCTATATTCCGTTTAGGTAGAGAACTTGAGTCGTTTAGAAGCCGTTTAGTGGTCGTTTAGTGGATTTGTGGCACTTGGGTTTTCGCTATTTTTAGAATGCATGAGTCGTTTGCCGTCTGCTAAACGAAGTCTTTTTATATTCCGTTTAGGTAGAGAACTTGAGTCGTTTAGAAGCCGTTTAGTGGTCGTTTAGTGGATTTGTGGCACTTGGGGTGTGTAAATCTGGTTACCAACTCTACGGTTAACCGCCGACAGCGAAATGCAAATTCAAATTTAAAATGATTTTCTTTGACGAGCAATTCTTGGAATCCATTCAACTGACATTTTCTACTTATTATGAACATTAAATCTTAACAGATAAAAGTGCCAGGCAAACAAACGTGCCTCTGCGCGATAAGTAACAAATGAGGTTAGAAATCCTTGAAACAGCATCCCAAGCGCCACAGATTAAGCTTAAACGAATGAAAAATCAAATATCTGTGATTTTCGGTAGGATAAATGGAAAATCGTAGTTTTAGGGCGGTCATCTGTGAATCCGTAGGCATATAAAAAATCGGTAGGAATACAGATAAATCGGTATTTCTGGTCACTCTGTTCGAAACACCGACTGGGCCGCTGCAGTGAAGTTCGATCTCGAGCTCAGACAATTTCATTGTAAAAGTAGTAGCACAGTGTTAAAATGGCCTCAATTAGCTTGCTTAATCCGAAGGCCGAGTTTGCCCGTGCGGCACAGGCGTTTGGCCATCAACATCACCGCCGCGAAGGGCATTCAGGATGTGATGAAGACCAATCTCGGCCCGAAGGGAACAATGAAAATGTGAGTAGGAAGTGAACAACTGTTCGCAAAAAATCGTCATAAGTTCATAAGTGTGGGATTGCGGGGATACTTTTCATAAAAATTGTTCCCAAATGAAGAAAAGATTAGATTTCGGCAAAGAAATGCGTTGCAGTCGACGCGATAGGCTGTTTTACCATCTTCTGACTCACCTGACCCGTTTTCTAACCTCACTTTCACACTCACTCACACACCCACAGGCTGGTTTCGGGTGCCGGTGACATCAAAATCACCAAGGATGGCAATGTGCTACTGCACGAGATGCAGATCAAGCATCCGACTGCGTCGCTGATTGCCCGTGCCAGTACGGCCCAGGACGATGTGACCGGGGACGGAACCACCTCGATCGTGCTGATCATTGGCGAGCTGCTGAAGCAGGCCGACCTGTACATCGCGGACGGGCTGCATCCGCGCATCATCGCGGACGGGTTCGACCAGGCCCGGCTGCAGGCGTTGGACATTCTCGAACAGATCGCCCACCCGATTGAGGTGAACCGGGAAAATCTGCTCAACATTGCGCGCGCACCTCGCTCCGCACCAAGGTGCACCCGGATCTGGCCGATCTGCTGACGGACGTGTGCGTCGATGCGGTGCTGGCCATCCGCACGGAGGGTAAGCCGGTCGATCTGCACATGGTCGAGCTGATGGAGATGCAGCACAAGTCGGCCACGGACACGCAGCTGGTGAAGGGTATCGTGATGGACCACGGTGCTCGCCACCCGGACATGCCGAAGCGCGTGGAAAATGCGTACATTCTCACGTGCAACGTGTCGATGGAGTACGAAAAGTCGGAGGTGAACTCGGGCTTCTTCTACAAGACGCGGAGGAGCGCGAAAAGTTCGTGCTGGCCGAGCGCGAGTTCATCGAGGATCGGGTGAAGAAGGTGATCGAGCTGAAGCGCAAGGTGTGCGACGGTACGGACAAAACGTTCGTCGTGATCAACCAGAATGGCATCGATCCAATGTCGCTGGACATGCTGGCGAAGGAGGGCATCGTAGCGCTGCGCCCGTGCCAAGCGCCGCAATATGGAGCGCCTGGCGCTGGCCTGTGGCGGTATGGCGATGAACTCGTTCGACAACATGGACGAATCGTGCCTCGGCTTTGCCGGGCAGGTGTACGAGCACGTGCTGGGCGAGAACAAGTACACGTTCGTGGAGGACTGCAAGAACCCACTGTCGGTGACGATTCTGATGAAGGGCCCGAACAAGCACACGCTGGCCCAGATCAAGGACGCGATCCGCGATGGGCTGCGCTCGATCAACAATGCGGTCGAGGACAAGAAGCTGGTACCGGGAGCGGGTGCGTTCGAGGTGCGCGTGCACAACAAGCTGCGCGAGTACGCCAAGACGGTGAAGGGAAAGACACGCCGCCTCGCGATTCAGGCGTACGCGGACGCCATGCTGGTGGTGCCGAAGATTTTGGCCGTGAACAGTGGGTACGACGCCCAGGACACGATCGTGCGGCTGCAGGAGGGGGGTCTGCTGAACGAGGAACCGATCGGGCTGGATCTGTCCCCGGCGAGCCGATGAAACCGGTCGATCTGGGCATCTTCGACAACTTACATCGTGAAGAAGCAAATTCTCAACTCCTCCACCATCATTGCCGTTAACATACTGCTTGTGGACGAAATTATGCGTGCCGGCATGAGTAGCCTGAAAGGTTAAATGTTGAGAGTGATGCACCGCAAAGAGAAAAGGAAGAGCGAAAGAGAGAGAGAGAGAGAGGAAGAGAGCATATGGATTCGCGAGCAGCGTATTGTATTGCATCGTTTAAGCCTTCGCGCATTGCGTCTTTACGTTTCATTTACACTTTCATCTTACACTAATTCTAAGCGTCGCAAGGGTGAAATCGGTTCAGTAGAACTTCGAATCCCACTCACCACTAACACAGCATCAGCGATGCGGCCAATGTATTCGCAGAACAATCGCACCCCCATAACACAAGTAATAAACGCACCAGCTTAATTATTTCTACTACATACAGAGACTGTTGCAGAAGTTTTCTTTCGAAGAATGTATTCGCTTTTCTCTACAATTTACAGAGAGAGGCTATTTATTTATTAGACACACGAGAAAGTCGGGGAGTTACAAATCACATCGATGACATGTATTCGAATCACTACTTCTCTACACAATTTGGGAGACATTTACACGAACCTAAATGTATTAGCCACATCATCTCCTTTTTTTCGATTTCGATTGACGATACAATACCTGTAAGTGACAATGAGCTTGATGATATCTTCATGCTACACGTTAAGCAACAAATAACTACACGATTGACTCGACTGGCTAAACGTGCTTGCTTCTGGAGCTTTGTAGTGCACTGCCACACAAACATCTGGATAAGAGAGTAAGTCTGATAGCAAAATATGGAGAGCATTTTCTGACTCGGGACGCTTCTGTGGAATGTGCATTACTAATTATCGGTTGCCTTTCTTCTCGTGGGGTTTCTTGCATTCCAACAATATTCAACTCATTCTCACATGCTGTATCGTTTGTATGTGTTTTGTTTCGTCTTCTTTTTTGTTTGCAGTACATTGCATAATGGTCAGGTGCATAATGTTTGATCCCTTTCTCGCCCGACTACCGAACACACCGGGACAGTAGATGGTGGAGGGGTTTTACACAGTTTCAGCTACATTAATTTAACAACACTTAAAGACTTGTTTTAAAAACACATTATCATGCTTGTTTTTTTTTCTTCTCCATTTGTTGTTGTCCTTTGGCATAGTGATTTTTACGTGAAGCGCTTAGAAACACCCGACCTCGGGGTCCGCCGGGAGAGGGACAAGCGTTGCATTCACTTTTAAAGTTGGAAAAATATTTCCGCATCGTCTTCAAAGAAAGGGGGGACAGCCCGTATTCTTTAGCGCATTCAGGGGATACCATCACCCCCCTTTATTGCGGTTTCTTGTTCGCTTCCCCCGTTCGCGCTGTGCCGCCCTTCCGCGACGTCAATTACGCCAATGTTGCAGCTGGCAACGAACCCGTGAATCACCGAGATGCCCGTCTTGACGACGGCCACCGGGAACGAGACGATGGCGAGCAGTTAAACGTGGAGAAGCCCAGCAGCAGCGGCCCGGGCGTGAAATGCAGCAGGTACAGCGCTGCATAGAACAGCTCGTTGAACAGACACATGAAGCCAAGCACGGTACGGTTTTGTGTAGTAGACACGCATAATCGGATTACCAGACATGTCGATAAACTTGTGCGACGTCTTGCCCTGGAGCACGGTCCTGGTGGGAGAGCGGTGGTTGATTATCATTAGTCACAGCTGTTTTTTTTTCGGTTATTGCATTTTCGCTTACGTGTGCAGATAGAACCAGTGGCACGCGACATCGATCGCCATGGAAAGCTGGAACCAGAACATGTACTTCGGGTAGAAGTAGCTTAGCGTTACGAGCAGACCGCATGTGCCGCACCGATCGGTAAGCTGATCCAGCATGGCGCCGAACTTTGTGGCTAAAAGCATGAAAGATAGAGAGGGATAGAGAGGTAGGAAGCGCATTACAATTATCGTTATCAAACCGTGCCACGCGTTACCGATATCCCCTGGGGAGATAATTCGGCCCAATCGCACCATCGTTATGCAATACCATTAAATTTCGCACGCATACTCCGTGCTGGTATGATGGCGACGGACAAAGAGGCCCAATCGAGCATCGATTTTCTTCCGCCCCATCCGGTGGCACAGTGGAATGGCACGGCGTGAATACTTACACTGGTTGAATGCCGCGCCGCATGACCGTCGAGTGCATCGAGCAGTACGCTGATGATGTAGCACCAGCTGGCAATTACATAGTCCGTGGGCATGTAGTAGAAGGAAACGATTGCCAGCACGATCCGTGCGTAACCTGTGCCAAAACAACAAACAATCGAACACACAAATGATGATGACGCAAAACAGTTAACACACATTTTCCACCCCCTTACCGATTATGTTCGGCACGAACAGATAGATATTTTCCTGCTCCTGCTGTTTGACCTCCATGGTGCAAAAGGTGACGAGGATTCGCACACGAGACACGACCGATAGTAAATGCACAAGTTTGTTCCGTTTTTCCTACACAAACAACGGGGCGCGCACGCAATGAAAACTGCGCGATAGATTTTTCACCTTCACTCGCGTACGGCTGTGGGAGGAAAAGATGATGCGAAAGTGCGATGTTTATGTTTGTGCCTTTCTGTTGACAGCTGAATTGACATTCGGACGTTTTTTGGCCAGCAGGCGGGTAGAATCCCACTGTGCACGATGTTGTTGGTCGCCCAGGAGACAAAAGGATTTAGTGTGCATTTCGTCTTAACAAGCTCTTAGGTTCGCCACAAAGTCTTAGGTGGGCGCGGAAACCGAAAAACGATCGTACAGAAAACGAAATAACAAACGGATAGTAATGCTGGTAAGTGAAACAATAAAAAAAGAGGTTTGTTTTACCAAAACTGGACAACTTCAGTTAAATGTGAGTTAAAATGTTGCACTGCAGAAGCATGCTAACAACTATTTCATTAGAATTTTGCAACGCCGGTGGTGAATCTTGCGTAAAACACCGTTCACATAATTTTACAGAGTTTCCCAAAAAATATAATCACTTCACTGTACGTTCCTTCTTGAATTAACTTATTTAACATGGCAGCAGCAATGAGACGATTGATGGCGTCAGTCTTGGACACATTGACGGTCTTGGTGCTTGTACCGATGCCTCGCATTAAAAAGCTATGAAGTTATACCAAATTCGGTACACCTTCTTAACAAGCCAACAAGTTCCATCGCTAAATAGCCTCAAATCAGCTATAGCGTAGTATTGTTTCTAAGGTGTTATTAAACATAGTTATATATGATTACGTTATCCTCTAAACGCTAAGTAGACCCTTCGCCACAGGTCATATTAGTAATTCGCACCATATGCGTTTTTACAACAGGCTTATCCATGTAGCAGCCCACTGTGCAGTTCGCGTGGCTCGTACGCAGAGTACGAGCTGTCATCAAGAGCTGTCAGAATTCCGTGGCGTGAACGACCATTCTGTTTGGCGCCATTTTGAGAGCAACCGATTTGTAAAGAAAAATAAAGAAAATTGAACAAACGCTAAGTGGTGACCGGCCGACGTGATCCGTCAATATTTTCACAATTACGAACGAATTCAAACAATGGAGAACGAGAACGCAACTGTACCGTGTGCTCAGCATGTTTCTCTGCTGGTGAAAAGTGTAGCATCATCTAATCATCATCAGCGCGGCGGTTTGCACGCAATTGCTAACCCCGCGTCTTAACCACCAGTTATGGCCGACACCAACATTGACGCATATTTTATGTCCCTCGAGTTTTGGTTTGCTGCATCTGGAATCACCACCGCCCAACATGACTCTCAACGGTACAATATCGTCATGGCCCAGGTTCCCCCGCAGAAACTTGGTGAACTTCGCACAATTGTCGAGAATACTCCAACTAGTGGAAATACCCATATATCAAATCAAAGTTGACGGAACATTTCGCTGACAGCCAGCAGCGGCGTTTGGCATCGTGTGTTGTCTGAAATGCCCCTTGGAATTTAAAAGCCTAGCCATCATTTATAAACGAGATGAAGCGAGTTGCCGGCGATTCTCTAGGGGACACCTTGCTGCTAGACTTATGGGCAGCTCGACTTCCTGCTCATGCCCACAGCAGCAGTAATTGCTTCGCGTGGTGATGCCGCTGACAAGACGACTATAGCTGATGCTATTGTCTATGAGCTTACGAATCTATTAGCTCTATCGGTCAGGAAACAACTACAACTGCTCTCAATGTAACATCGAGTGATCACAGATTCAGGATCTAAATTGGCAATCGACGCATTATCGAAACGATTTGACAAGATCCATCCTAATAACCCCCAAGTCGATCCCGTTCTCGCGCACGTAGTACGGATGCTGATCGCGCTAGAGACACAATCAAATGGGCCATGCTGGTATCATCGTACTTACGGAAGTAATGCTAGAGTATGTCGCGCAACCTTGCTCTGTAGGTAATTGGCCTTCTTCCAGCCAGCAATGACGCCACTCTGCTGATTGCTGTGGAGGAAAATGCGAACTTTCCTCGGCAGCCACAATCTGTCGACTGAAAATTGCAGATTGTTCTACTAATATGCAATTTCATCGATACTGGAGCGGATGTTTCCGTCGTTCCAAAAGGATTAAAATCAGCCAGAGTAAAGCCTTCGTCTATCCAATTGTTCGCGCGCTAATGGAACTGCTATTGAAGTATACGGTGAAGTGTTACTGAAAGTAAACCTCGGCCTCCGTCGTGATTTGTGTGGTCGTTTCTCATTGCTGATGTCTCAACGGGTATCATCGGAGCAGATTTTTTACGGAAGTTTGATCTTCTTATTGACTTAAAACGTGGCCGCCTCATAGACAACACTACCAATTAGAGGCACACGTGTTTTTCTTACCAGGATATTGACATTTCGGTGAAAACTTTTTCCGCGCGTCGCCATTTGTAGATTTACTAACTGAATTTCCACAAATAACACACCTCGCCCCTATGGGTACAACAACTAAGTCTTCTGTTATGCATAGAATTGAAACGACTGGCCAGCCTGTATATGCTAGACCTCGAAGACTTTCACAGAAAAATTCGAAGCAGCCCGTAACGAATTCGAACTTTTGATGAAATTGGGAATATGTCGTCCATCAAGCAGCAATTGGGCTAGCCCTCTCCACATGGTCAAGAAAGCAGATGGAACATGGCGACCATGTGGAGACTATCGTGCTCTTAATGCTCAAACTGTTCCGGACCGATATCCGTTGCCGTATCTCCAGGATTTTACATCAATGTTACAAGGTAAATGCATATTTTCTAAAATTGATCTACAAAAAGCATTTCATCAAGTTCCTATACATCCGGATGATATTCCGAAAACAGCTATTACGACGCCGTTCGGAATGTACGAATTTTTATTCATGACGTTCGGTTTGCGCAACGCGGCTCAAACCTTTCAGCGATTGATACATGAAGTTGTGCGTGGCTTAGAGTTGTGTTCCCTTATGTCGACGACCTTTTTGTAGCGTCCAATTCTCTCGATGAACATAAACAACATCTGAGACAGTGTTTGAGGACTAAATGATCACAATCTGACCATTAATGTAGCTAAATGTGAATTGGTCGCGATAAGCTCAATTTTTGGGTCACGCTGTATCTGCTGAAGGAATTCGCCCATTACCTGATCGTGTACTAGCCATCCAAACTTTAACCTTCCGTCGACAGTAAAGGAACTTAAACGATTCCTGGCAATAATCAATTTTTATCGAAGGTTCATTCCTCATGCCATTGAAGCTCAAATTCCATTATTGAACATGATCCCGGGAAATAAACGAAACGACTGCTCTCCTTTGTCCTGGACTGACAACACTCTTGCAGCTTTCGATCAATGTAAACAACAACTCGCACAAGCCACCTTATTATCTCATCCTGCTAAATCTGCTGAGCTTTCTCTTTGGGTTGATGCCTCAGACATTGCCGCTGGTGCTGTATTACATCAAATTGTGGAGGGAAACGTTCAACCCCTGGGATTCTTTTCCAAAAAATTTGATAAAGCGCAGCTGCGGTTATAGTACTTACGATCGAGAATTATCAGCAATATATTTGGCAGTGCGTCACTTTAAGTATATGCTGGAAGGGCGCAGCTGTCATATTTACACTGATCATAAACCCATTATATATGCATTTCGCCAAAAACTCGACAAAGCTTCTGATCGGCAAGCCCGTCAACTAGATTTCATAGGCCAAATAACTACTGACATACGCACATAAATGGTACAGAAATATCGTCGCCGATCTGCTGTCTCGCATATCAGCTATACACACATTGCCTTCGATGGATTTTGTTGCGCTGGCAAATGATCAAAAAAATGACGAGGAACTCCGCAAGATATTGCAAGGTACAACTGAATCGTCGCTGCAATTAAAATTAATTGAGATTCCAGGCAGTAACACACAATTATATTGTGATTGCTCTACTAATCGTATTCGGCCGTATGTCACACCATCATTTCGAAATATTGCGCTGCGAGCGGTACATAATTTATCGCATCCTGGGACACGAAGCACAGCCAAATTGATGACCGAAAGATTCGTTTGGCCAAATATTCGAAAAGATAGCATTGCCTTTGCGAGAAGTTGTATACAATGCCAACGTTCAAAAATATCAAGGCATACTCAATCACCATTATCCCAATACCCTTCTCCAGACGATCGATTTTCCCATATTAACATCGACATAGTTGGTCCTTTTCCAATCAGCAGAGGAAATAGGTACTGCTTGACTATAATCGATAGATTTACTCGATGGCCAGAGGCTTTACCTATTCCGGACATGACTGCTTCTACAATAGCTGATGCTCTAGTTTCGGGATGGATTGCGCGTTTTGGTGTACCGAAATATATTACTTCTGATCAAGGTAGACAATTTGAGTCATCACTCTTCTTGGAATTAAACCGCCTGTTAGGTTCAACTCACCTGCGTACAACTGCATACCATCCTCAAAGCAATGGAATCATCGAAAGATTCCATAGAACATTTAAAGCAGCTCTTCTCTGCCACGATAATGAACACTGGTGTGAAAATCTCGCAGTGATACTACTTGGCTTAAGAACAACATACAAAGAAGATATTAAAGCATCACCAGCTGAGATGGTTTATGGTACCACACTTCGTATTCCCTCCGAATTTTTCAACGATATTGGCGAAACAACAAATGAAGCTGAGTTTGTAGCTAATTTACGAAATGCCATGCGATCATTACGCCCCAGACAAACCTCATGGCATGGTTTCGGAATATTTATTCCCACCGAACTAAAATCATGTAAATTCGTCTTTATTCGCAATGATTCCATACGACCAACACTTTCACCACCGTACGAAGGGCCTTATGAGGTATGGATCGAACAGAAAAAAATCTTCAAGGTCAACGTGAAAGGTCGTACAGTATCTATATCAATAGACCGCCTCAAACCAGCCCACATCCTACAAGAATCTTCTGCAAGTGTTCCTGCCCACCTACCAGTTCTTCTGAGTTACCACCGACTAGAACCACTCGTTCAGGCCGAAGAGTGGTGTTTCCTACCCATCTTCAACAGTACGTATCCTAGTCTGGAAGGGGAGTACTGTAGCAGCCCACTGTGCAGTTCGCGTGGCTCGTACGCAGAGTACGAGCTGTCATCAAGAGCTGTCAGAATTCCGTGGCGTGAACGACCATTCTGTTTGGCGCCCATTTTGAGAGCAGACCGATTTGGAAAAGTAAAAATAAAGAAAATTGAACAAAACGCTAAATAGCCTTCTAACTTTCTGAGCAAAAATCTATATAAATGGTCGTGTGGTTAGATACGTGGGTATCAACACCAACGACCATTACTCAAATCTCACTTGCTTCAGTGCTGGTGGTTCCGTTGGAGTTTAGTATTTAAACAATCGTATCGCAGTTCTAGTTCTAGCGATGCATAACTTCATTGCGAAACCATACAACAGTACAGAAGAAATGAGAAAGCTCTCCTCCAAGCGATGAAGCTCAACTGGTTGGGGTATCCCCAAACAGATAGCGCCACCAGCTTTTTTGCTATTTTTAGAATACATGAGTCGTTTGGCGTCTGCTAAACGAAGTCTTTCTATATTCCGTTTAGGTAGAGAGCTTGAGTCGTTTAGAAGCCGTTTAGTGGTCTTTTAGTGGATTTGTGGCACTTGGGAACAGTCAGTCTCATCAGAGGCTATAGCGTGCCCTAGACTGACCATTATTTAGGACCATTTCAAATATAGTACTGGACTTACCAAACGTATTGAGTTCGCTCTTCAATAAATTTAAAGAATCATTTTTACAATAACAATACAATAAAAAAACAACAACACACGAACAGGAAACACTAAACAACTTTGGTGAGCACCCCTGCAATGACTGCTGTATAGTGGCGAAGCTTCGCAATCTGTCGTCTAGGTGGCAGCACTGTATTATGGCAAGGTCAAACCCTGTTCGACATTCCTAATTTAACGCGCTTAAAATTATGCTAATTTTAGGCAAACTGCTATGTAATTTATCATACAAATGGCAATAACGTATTACGTAAATGTAATCGAGTATTTTGTGTGTAATTTTTAATTTACCTCCCTCACTCCTGTCACATAATTGTCAGTTTGCCTGAACATGACCGTACCTTCGCCATTCCCATCGTCCAGTGACAGAAGAAGAAACGTAAACAAAAAAGAAAAGAAAAAAGTCCCCATCGGGGAAAGAAATCGTGGTGTCGGTCTTTCGTAACAATAATAATATTCAATAATTACCAACCATGAACGCGCTCGCCAAGCTGAAAACGCTCACCCCCAGCGTCAATCAAATCGTACGCACGTACGCATTAAAATCGGACCTCAAAATCAAATGGGTCCGACCGGAGAAGATCCCGTGCTACAAGCCGGAGAAGTCGGGCGATTTGCAGTCCCTGCCGACGTTTGCCGGCACCGAACTGATGAAGGATTACCGTGACTCGAAGGAGCTGGAGTCGGCCAACGAGCATGTGCGCAATCTGTTCACCATACAGCACAATCGGCGCCGGGAGATGGTGGAAAACTTTAAGGAGGACATGGTGCGAAGGGTGTACCGACACGAGCTGGACTACGGTTCCATCGAGGCACAGCGTGAGCATCGAGGGTGAGATGGTTTGTTTAGGTTCTATTGGTGCTGATGCCGCTATTCCGCCTCCCCTTTTCCAGTGGGGCTGATGACGGCCAGGATTCGCAGCTTGCAAGACTACATGGAAAAGTTCCCCCGCCAGTCCGTTGTGAAGGTTCAGCTGAAGGAGTTGATTGACAAACGCAAGCGCTTCCTTCGTTACCTGCGCCGATGGGACTATCGGCGGTTCGAGTACATGCTGGAGAAGCTTGATCTCGTGTACAAACCCTATCCAACGTAAGAGAGCATATGAAATGCCCTATTTTATGAGGGAAATTTAATCAAACCTCCTTTTGCTGGCATCATATTTCAAGGCATTTCCACTGGATCACACGCAAAGACTCGTTGCGCAAGCTGACCAACATCCACTGCGACCAAATCAAAGAGACGCGATTGGAAGAGTACCGCCGGCAGTTGGAATCGCAACAGCTTGACTTTCTCGAGAACAAGCTGAAAACGCTAGAATTCATCCGCAAGGAGCAGACGGAATGTCAGGTGCCGGTGACAGTAACGAGCGATGAAATTAAAGCCGTCCGTAAGCAATACGAAGAGCTGAAGCAAAAGCGAGCGGCAGCAGCAGAAAGCTTAAAAGAGCCCGAAGATTCGTAAAACTTCCCTCTTGGAAGATACACGGTGGGTTAAGCAAGGAAGAGAATGCGACGAACATGGGTTTATTCTTTTCCGTTCACTTTATTTGTATAAAAAAAATACATTAATACGAATAAAGTTAATAGACTTGAGCTAGAGCGCGTGTATAAAAATATAAAAATAAAATACAAACGTTCACAATTCAAAAAAACGGTTACACTACGGACCATTTCTAAGGGGGAATGAGGAATGTACCGGTGCCACGAATCGACGAACCGTTCGTGTGTGTGTGTGTGTGGACGGGACAGGGAAAGGGGGACAGAGAACATATAATGCTTAAACTACAGGATTATTCTCGCAACTGTCTCACACTTCGACATGGAAGAAAACGTTTGTCTTATTACATTCTACGTTGCTTGCGCGCGCGGTTTACCAATAAGTTAGAAACTAACCAATAAAGGAAAGGAGGAGGGGCCGTTTTGAAACGCGACCAAGCACGGAACACCTCTACAGACTCGTCATGGCAGGTGGGCGGGCGTATGCTTTGGGAATAAAACCGTACTTGCGGGTTTTCGGTGCGTAGGCCCACAACCATCCGTCGACGGTTTGGTTGTTGAGGTCGGCATAGATCCAGTCGCCTCTCCGTACGCTCAAATCGTCTGGTGCTTGTGCCTGAAAAAAGGGAAGAGGTAGAAAACTGTTAGTAGGAAAAAGCACGTGTTTAATTGATCATCCTTACCTTGTAGTCGTAGAGCATTACCAGCTCCGTGCCATGATACCGTAGATCGTCCGATCCGATGCCAGGTTGTTGCTGATGTTGCTGCTGCTGCTGCTGCTGCTGTGCCTGCTGTTGATGCTGGGCCTGTTGCTGTTGCTGCTGTTGCTGCTGCTGATGTTGACCACCACCACCACCGCCGAGCGTCATATTACCTCCGCCCATCGCTTGCAGACTGTTCATATCGTTACCGATCGATCCCATACTATTTACACCGCCCTGCTGCTGCTGCTTCCCCGCATGGCCCTGCAAAATGTTCTCCGCCGGGTAGACGAACCCGGACGGTATGAAGCCCTCCTGCCCGTCGCTCCGCACGATCCAGAACCACTCCGGGTCCTCCCGGTTCAGCACGGTCACAAACTCGCCCCGCTCCACCGACACATCGTTCTCGTCGCGCGCGATAAACGTGTACAGCACGATGTACCGACCGCTCGGGTCCTTGGCGAATGGCAAGAAATCGGGCTCGGAGCTGAGACTCGCCTGCGAGTGCTTCAGCGCGTTCGTGAGCAGCCCCGGTCCAGTGCTGTCGTCCAGCACGTCCATACTAATGTCGGGCATACCGCCGTCGGTCAGGTCGGCCGCCGTCAGCCCGACGCCATTGCCGAGCCCCCCTCCACCGACCACCAGCCCGGTCGTCCCCGGGCCAGTACCACCGCCTCCTCCACTACCTCCACCGCCATTAACACCACCACCACCACCTGCACCGCCGCCTGGGGCACCCATGGTGGAGAGATCGCGCGGCAGCTTCTTCTTGATGGCCAGATCGGCAAGCTGCGTGTTGAACGGGGCACAGTACGAGTGCGGTATGAAGCCTTCCTGCCGCGTGTCCTGCCCGATCACGTACACCCAGTCGTTCTCGCGGTACAGTATGTTCACTATCTGGCCCCGCTTCACCTCCAGCTCGTCGTCCACGCAGGGCGTAAAGTCGTGCAGCACCACCATCTTGCTGTCGGGGCTGAGACCGTGCTCCTTCTCGATGCCGACCCGCACGAGCGTTTCGATGCTGGCCGATCCAGTGATGCGGCCCATGCCATGATTGAGCCCGAGACTGCTCGACAGATCCTTGTCGATATCGCTTCCGATCGCTGTGATCACGTAAAGAGAAAACAACCAAATTAACTAGGTTGCAATGTACATACGATCACCAAAGGAATGGAAAAACGCATTGATGACCGATCGGATGGATCGCAACCAAATCACCACAGGGCATATGGGTGTGAGCGATCGCGCTCGCCCAACATCATCATCATCATCACCATCATCACACACACGCACGGAGTGGCTGAGCTCCAAAACATACTTACGTTTCTTCTTTTTCCCCCGTCTTATGCGTACGGGACAGAGGAATGCCATTATGGGAGCAGCTCGCCTAGCAGGCTTTTCGGATGCTCAGGGGGGTCGGTCGAATGGGAAGGAACCTGTGCGAGGCGCCACGGGTCCAAGTAAACGAAACGGGGGGCGCGGGGGACTGGCCTATTCCGGATTGTGGATCTGCATTGTACCGCGACGATCACTTTTCACTGTCGCAAAATCGTTCACCACCGAGAAGGAAAAAAAAACAAAAAGGCTACTGCAGACGACGACGACAACGATCGACCGTGATTCCCACGGGCCAATGGAATGTTATTTTTATGGTAGAGCGTTCAATCGAAACGTCACGGGTGACCGTATACAGGTTTTTTTTACCTGGGGCGTAGGCTGTCTCACTCTCCTGTCTGCTCGTCGTTTGACTGCTACGATCGCGTAGCACATGTTGACACAACAACAAGTGGCATTCAACTTGCTTGTGTTTTTTTGGCCACCCTTTTTTTGGCCATCAAGTGCCGGAGTGCTTACCCATAGTGCGTATTTATCGTACGAAACCGGAAACGAAGCGGAATGCCGCAAAAAGGTACACAAATAGCGATGGAAGAATCGGAACAGTGAACCACACATCGTAAACACGTCGTAGCTTGCATGCAAACCGCAGGCCGAAAATCGGCCAACTCTACAAATCGGTGCGATATTCCCTCGCTGGCGATGCTTTTTGTAAGTAATTGTGAGAATTTTTTTGGGTTCAAGATGGCCGCTATAAAGCTCGCGCTGGTGTGCATTTCTGGTCCCAGTCTTGCGGTGTTGCGGGCGTGCGGCCGCTTTAAACGGCGTTGCGCAGCATTCCTACGGTCTTTACTCGCTTCGTAACCTGGAGCAACCAGGAAATAAAGTTGACAAAAGTTGGCAAAAAGTGACACAATTTTACGTTCGCCAAAAAGCGTAAATAAACAGCTATTTAACGCAGTTGTGACCTATTGCTATGATAATAATGCTAAAATGCATATTTCTAATTGATTTATGTACCTATAAAGTACTTCTTAAACTAAATATCGATGATATTCAGATGTTTGAGGTTGTTGTCGTTCATGTGTAGATTTTTGATGCCGACACGAAAAAAGCTGCAGTTTGCAGTTGAAAAGCAAGTTTGACAAAGTTATAAAAAATGTCAACATTTGTTACCTCCGTGGCCACGCGCCAATCAAATTTAATAGCATGTGTACTAAACTGTAGTCAACTTCAATGCAACAACAAAATTGTCAACAAACAAAATCAACAAAATTGTGCATTTTCAATTGATATCACCTCCGTGAGTTTGTTTACGTTTTTTCACGCTTCCGCATGAGTGAAAGAGACGGCACGACAAATCGATCGGTAACAAAGGTGGTCGAAGCCAAGTGAGTGAGAAGGGGGTGGGGGGCACAAAAACACACCTCGAAACGAGCACTGTAAGCGAGCAAAGGACGAGTAGAGAAAATGAGCGAGAAGCAACAATTTTCGAACGTCACAAACACTCGCCTTGCGCTGCGGGTGACGTGAGTTTAATCACGCACGTACACACCCCCAAAACCAGGCGAATGCACAGCAAGCACACACACACACAGGCAAATCATACGTATGGAAAGCATAGCACACCACCACCCTGCTGTCGTACGCACACTACACACAATTGCAGTGAAAAAGTAGCAATCATTACGTACGTGTGTGTGCGTGCGTATTTGGCAAACAGATTTGCAAAACCCTCTTCTAATCTGCTTGAGCCTGGTCGACGACGTGTTTTGGCCGATTTATTAGCGGCATGATATCGATAAATCTCCGTACAGTTTCGGTAGCGTGGGAGAGATTGTGAAGATTGTGTGTGTGTGCCCTGTGGGGTATGTGGAAAGCAGTTTGAAGCATTGAATGTGTGAGATTTGATGAAAACGAAAAGTGTTTCCAGCCTGAAGGTTGAATGTTGAATCCGAAACAACAACAAAAAGAAAAGAACCAGCAACGAACCATCGAGACGTGTGTTGAAGGCGACCAGAAGGTGAATCGTTCCATCGTGTGTGGTGGAGTCAAGGCGGAACGAGAATCTTCAAAGGCAAGGTATGTAATGCAGTTAAAAGGGTGAGATATGTTCCCCACCCCCCTCCCCACCAACAAGGGGAAAGTGCATGGTTGCAGCAAGTGCATGACTGCAGCGCGTCACAATGTAAACAGTGAGGATGAAAGTGTTCCAAAAACACCTTCAAAACGCTACATCTAAATGCATATCAATTTCGTACAGTGAATTCACCCGGGGCTACTTGGATTATTTCCAAATGTGTGACATTTTCGAAGCAACACATCTACTGTAAACAATGCATCGCCAGCCAACCAGTCGTTGGTCGGCGTGTTGGAGGGAAAACGGAGGGGTGTCGACAAATTATTGCGCAATTATTTTCGACATCAACATTCATCCCCACTCAGCTCTTTTATGCACCACCTTAAAACTCGCCAAAGGTTAATGAACGTTTTCGGATAGTGTGGTGCGAGCCGGAAAGGGGAAAGAAAGTTGCAGTTGCACACACACACACCGCTTGGTGTCACCGTGCCCACCACTACACCGGTTACAGATCCGATCCGATCATAATCGAGGCCGCTCGAGGCCATCATCTAGGCCCGGCAGCACAACAAAAGCTACTACACGATCGCTTACCCGCCACCCGGTGGCACGATCGCGATTTGTGCTGGTTGGTACGCAGCAAACAGCCTTTACTTTTACTTCTATTTTTAGCAACAAATCATAGCATTCCGGCCAACCCACCAACCGCCAACTCCCCAAAATAAGCAAACCCGAAAACACATAACGAAACGATCAACCAGCAACCGAGCCATTCGAGCCAAAACATGCGGCGAAACGAAATTTGCGCAAAAAGAGCGACTCATATGGGCTGAATCGCGATTGAACGGCAAGACGATAAAGATGAAATTTTACAGTTGGAGTTTGATGGAAATCTTTTTTGCGACTCATCGAAAGCGAAGGGAACACGTCCCGACGGTTGCACAGTTGAAAGTGCACGGCTGATAGATGAGATTAGCAAGGTCGCGGTGCTAGACACGACACGTGTGTGTATATGGGGATTAAACACGTAGGCGACGGCGGATTGTCGATGTAATCGATCGGATGACGCGCGTGTCACACCGCACCATGTGTAGAAGTTGTATTGTATTTATTAAGTAATCGAGAGAATCAATGTTCTCCGCTCTCAGTTATGGTCCGTTTCAGTGTCTCTGTCTTACAGCATTAGAGGTACATTTAATTGTACACACCAGCACCACTGATAAGCGCCTTCCCCACTGAAGGGGACTTGCTTCATCATGCAGTCGAGCCACTTCACGGAACCACCACTGTCGCACGCCTATTGCCAGCGACACGCTTGCACGGGAGATGATAGTGGTTGTTTGGTTCTATTATTAAACTCATCATTATCACTCCCACCCCAAAGTGCCCTCCAAAAAAATACGACCCAAGCCCGGAGGCTCGACTCTTCATCGACACGCGTCTTGAGCGTTTGTTTTTGCGCTGCAATTTTCTAACGCAGAATGAAGCGAAGCGCACAATTTCGTGGCCGAATGGTCCAACTCAAGGACTTTTACTTTCCCTTCCTCATCATCGGTGCCCACCATCCCATGCCCGCTGTTTCTGCGGACACCCGGAGCTGTTCGAGCACGGTAGATAATTAAAGCGTGGCCGGTCAGATCAGGCCGGGTTGTTTGTGCGATTTTTTCGGGTTTTTTTGGCAGATCGGAAGTGTGCCCACGCTGCGTATCGTGTAGTTTTGATTTTTTGTACCGAAACTATAATTTTACGCTCCCCAATTGTGAGCTGTATGAAGAAGGAAAATGCATTTTAAATGCGATTTATTGATGAATTGTACCGGGTGAGTCAAAAAGACGTAGGGAAAGTTAGGGTTGGTTCGACACTGTGGGTAAGATCAACACCTTGCCGTTTTAGTATTTATAGACTTTTTTGAAGAAAAAATAGTACATATTATTTATGTCAACTGTTTCGAATATTTGAGTCACTCTTTACTGATCAGAAACTTGTTGATTGTAAAAAAAAATAAATAAACACTTGGTGGTTCTGATTGACAGCCGATGCTAATTTTTACTTCTGGGACTTTAGGAATTGTGGCGTTAATTCAACGAAATTATAGTTTCCGTGTTAATAGTATTGTTATAGAAACGCTGTTGATTAGTTCTGTATCAAAGTGCGTAATTTTTATATTAAACATTATAGTATAAAATGTTCCCAAAACTTGTGTGGCCAATGGGGGTAAAATCGACACCACATTTGGTAGTAGTGTCATGCTTATTTGTAGCATGTTAAAGTGCTGATATCTACAGAGCAAACACTCAGTTAAAAAATACCTTATAAGCTTAAAAATTCGCGATATCAATAAACCAAGGAGCTTATAATTATGGAATTTAGCTATCATTCTCTCATAGAACGTCTGAAAATTCGGACTCAAATCATGTACTTAATGTATGGTTTAGGCTGATTAAAATTAATATTATTATGGCTTCGACCGTATTTGAGGCTTACTGTATACCGGTTTAGGCTTAACTGAAGAAACATAATAGGCGCTGGCATGGAATCACATTGACCGATGTTCGACTTTTGGCTTTCGAGTTGGCAGAGAAAAATAAAATTGAACAACCTTCGATTTTATGAAAAAAGAAGAAGAAGATTGCTGGAAGATATTGGCTGCAAGTTCTTTTTTAAAGGAATCTAAACCACTCATTCCATAAACCAGATGCTATCTCCGCAGCTTCTACTATGTGGAGCCAGATTCCATGCAAAATTTGTAACGAAATTTGTGTTGTTGCTTGTAACTTCATTTCTTTCGCAAGTTTCAATAATATGTTGTTTTTTATTAAAGTTCAACGAAGTATTTCGTAGCAATTTTTGTAGAAAAAAAGAACACAACTGGCCATTCAGAGTTTGTTATTTTAAAAGTTAGAAATAATGTGTCGAAATCAGTCCATATGGTGCCGATCTTACCCGCACTGCAGTCTTGATTCAACAAAAACACACTTTTTTATCAAAACGTTTTAAAAATCAATCCAAGAACCGTAGTTTCTCGTAAGATAGTACATAATTAGTCAAAAACGCTTTTTCAATGTTTACTAATAACTTTATAATGGCAAAAGTATTGCCATCAGGAGAAACCCTTAAGGTGTCGAAACTACCTCCTCCTCTGCTTTTGTTGTGCTCCACGCGTTCGCACGTTTGGTACGAGGTGCGAGATCACCTTTGATTGATTTGGCTGGAAATTACGTCGAGAACGGTGTTCAAGGCTTTTTACCCTCGATCGTTAGGCGACGGCGGTTGTTTACGACAGGGAGCTTTAAAAGTTGTTTATTTACTTTTTAATGTAAAGAGCGGTCCCATTCTCGGTCATGGTTCGTGTTGTATCTCCTCACTTATATAAATCCATTTTGAGTATCGTTAATCGCTAAAAAAAAGTCACAATTTAGTGCATTTTTTATGAGCTTTAATTATTTATTTCAGTTCATGCAAAAAGAGGTTAAATATAAAAAGTATATTACACTATTAATAAACCTCCGACTGTAATTCAAACCCCCCAACAGAGCGAGCCGTTTACTGTTTGTTCTAGAAGCTGCTTTTAAGCTACCATCCGCCCTGCTGTCTCCCTATGTTGTTTCTGTATCGCATTTGTCCGCTCCCATGTGCGGGCTTAGCGGGTTAGTTTGCTCAAGCTTATCAATGTCGCACGCAAGGGAGGCGAGCAGTAAGGGTGCATTCTCCGGAGGACAGCCGTCAGCTCACACAAACACGTACGGCACCAGAATATTTAATGCATCGCACGCACCACCCCAGGTCGCAGAGTCGGTCGGTCGAATCTGTTCCGTTTTGCGCGATGCGTTTATTTTAAGCTGCACCTCGGTGCAAATGCAAATGCGGTGAAGGTCGCGCGCTGGAGACGGGGCTGGAATTGTGTATTATGCCTTTTTGCGGCAATGTGTTTTACGCCTCTTTTACGTCTCTGTCAAAAGAATTTTCTGGACCAGACCTACTGACTGAAGGAATTTAATTTCGCACTTGATGCCTTGGCATTCTAATAATACAGAACCAATTTATTCTTCATTTCGTTTTAGCAGTTTTTAAACTTGAACCGACGACATGTTTGGCGCATCTTTAACTCGGCAACATGTGCCCTTTTGGGGGCTGACTGGGCAAAACAAATCAATTTATCATCCGACCAATATCGCAAAAAGGCTCATTGATCCGTAATCCCATTAGCGAGACCACCAACCATTTAGAAAGCATATGGGGCACGACAAGCGACCGACCGATATGTGCCCTGACAGTTTGCCAGCTTTTTTGCTACCTACCCAGTGGCAATTCAATAATTCGCTCTTTCCTTTGCCAAAACCAAAGAGACAAGACAAGTGTCGTTTGGGGGCCTGCACATTGGCAATTCAAACCCTCGGTCTCGGTCCGGTCATCAAAAATTTGGTATTACGATCAGTAATTAATCGTGCATTTAACATGTAACGGCGACACATGGTTTGGTTATGTCGTATTTGGGTTTATTTTTAATTCCCATCCACTCCGTCCGGATCCATTCCGTGTCCCGGTTCGTTCGTGTGTTGTGCCAATCCGTGCGGCGTTGCTGACGCAAAATCTATTTACCGCTTTCCGGGAGGGGTTGTGTTTTTCCTTCCTCTGTTTTTAATTTGCCTTCTTCAATTTGCCCACTCCATTACAGGGATGGAACCATTTATTGTAGTTCTATTTCGAGGTGTTGCCTCTCGTTGCCTTACCAAGCAAAGTATGCAATATCGATTAGCTCTGTTGCTCTGTCGATATTCATCAGTGCACTTTTGCACAGCGACGGAAACCGTCGTCCGTTTTTGTTTTGCTTTCTTGTACTCTTCTCTGCTCCTTGACATTAACATTTCCTTTCACTGAGGGGATTGGTTCATTTCTACGGCGCAAAAAGTCTCCGAATACAAACAAAAACAACACCACACCTAAACCGGAAGCAAGAGCGTATCAGGTTTCGACCGGCACCGCCAAGACACGTGCAGAAGATAACAACAACAACAACAACAGGAAAAGTGTTGCAACACCCAATAGACCGAAGCACATTGCAGGCGAGGTGCCGTCGTAGGTGGTTGTCTTTTTGTTTGCCGTTTGTGTCTTGTAACATACTTCCGACTGTCCTAAAGCACAGGTGGGCTCACACATCGATTGTGCCTTGCTGAGCTTAAGCTCTTCATTTGCATGGCAAAAAAAAAATAGGAGAGGGCAAACGAGAGAGGAAAATGCAAACACAAAACCCGACGCACACGTGGTGGCACCGTTCGGATGTGCTGCACGAGGAAAGTTTGGTCGGACGAACGATTCTACTATGCATTAATCGATACGTTTTTCATCGCTATGGAAACGAATATTGATACGCTATATGCTTAAATAATCCAATAAAAGCACATTGTGGTCTAATGTGATTACACTGCCTTCCACACGGACTGTAGAAAGGTTGTGCAAATTGATTACAAAAGCAATGGATAAGTTTGATAAAAGAAAAGCAGCGGAATTTGGTGCCACCTTAAGCATTTCATGTCATAACACACTGAATCTTGTTTATCAAAAACCGATTTAAATCCATTTTACATCTATTTCCTCACTTATAAATGAGTTTCAGTTGAAATAAGTGCAAACCAAACTATTGTTGAAGCGTTTTAAAAAGGGTAATAAGAGACGTTATTTTTTTGGATATGGGGCAAGAGTGCCACCCGTATGGGTCAAGACTGCCACGTGGATACAATAAACGAATTTCTTGGATAATTGGACTTTTTTACGTATGACGCACTAGTGTATGTATTCCTACATGTCGTGAGTCACCGATTAACCTCACCTGTTTGACCAGAGACCGGCTTTGTGGTACAGCCGTCAATTCGTACAAATGTAACAACATGCCCGTCATGGGTTCAAGTCCCGAATAGACCGTGCCCCCATACGTAGTACTGACTATCCTGCTATGGTAACAATAAGTCACTGAAAGCCAAACTCACTTTCACTACTGGGTACAGACAAGCCTTGACCGACAACGGTTGTTGTGCCAAAGAAGAAGAAGAAGAAGAAGACCACACACCCTACTGCAATATCTTAGCCATTGGCTAAGGCAGCTTTTCCGGGGCGTAATCCGCGCATAATAGCGCACCATACCGCCGCACGCTGCAACAATGTTTACATTTTACGGCTATGAAATAGAGTGGCACACTTGCTCCGAATAGTGATGACTCTGTTGCCGCAAAAATTTAACTTTTTTTGAAATTATATTTTTCAGTGACAAAACTTTGCGAAACCATCTGTATACTCAATTGGTGATTTAACATAAGTTTTACCGAAAAAAACGCTTGTTGTCACTCTTGCCCTTATTGCACTCTTACACCGCTACAGTAAATCCGAAAAAGTAAAAAAGCATACAATCATTGCCAAAAATGATAATGACCACCGCTCCAATGACGAAGGGTTTCCGACTCTTGTTTGCTATCAGTTAATTTATATTTATGTTTTAAAGAGGAATTGATTGCATTGTGCTGTTTTGTGCAACTCATGTCGAGTAAGTTGCATTTCTAACTGCCTGTGGCTATTTTTATTATTTTATTTATCACGCCACAATTTGTTTATATTACGAAATGTACCCACATTGATTATTTCACATTGATATTTGGGGTTTTAAGTCCTTAATCTACTTCCCCATTTGTATGTAGATGTACGTTTGGAGCAAACTCAGAATTATCTTAGAGAATAATACTTAAGGTTGTATCAATTTTTGCTATTTAAATTCCCGTTTTCCCTTTGTTTACAACCCCATTTTTACAGCATTTTAATCGCTTCAACCCCTTTCTCGCACCCGCTCTGTTGATGACTTGTTCGCTCTGTTTTCTTCATCTCTCTTTGTCGCTTCTCACCCGATATACCCGACTCGTGTTGTTGATAAATAAATTCAGCACGTTCCGTTCTGGATGCATTCTCGATTGCGTCATACTGAGTGTGTGTTCTCTCGTGCACGATCATTGTGGTCATCGTGGTGGTAATGTGATAGTGGGTAATTTGCATATTTCGCAAAGGGTAACAGGGGAGTTTGCAGGCAATGTTTCGCCAATGCCGTGGGGGAAGCAAGCAAGGGACGCGCACGATGGTTTAAATTTCACTTAACTGTTTGCACATTAATCGTGCGTTGATCTGCGTGGAGAAGGGTGGCTGTGCGTGCGTCAACCGCATGTATTATCATTGTTTTTTTTTGTTTCTCATTTTCTATCATCGGTTTAATTGGTGTATAGTTTATTGTTATTATTATTCAGATTAATTTATTATTTTCATTATCATTTAGTCGAGTTTAATGGATCTAACGTTTGGTATTAAGTTACAATTTGATAACTGTAATCCTTTTACAGGGGTTTTCATGAGTTCTCATAGCTGTGGGACACTTCCTAGACTCTATCTTATGGGAAGTGAACTTCATATGATGGAAATTGGAGTATATGGCACCCTTTTCGAACAGGCTCGTTGAAAATTCCTATTCGATTTGTCCAACAGGGGTGCTATAGAGTTCAATTCACATTACATTTATTTCATTTCAAGAAAGCAGCAGCCAACAACTCCTTGAAAATCCTGTATTTTTGGAATATTTTCTACCATTTCTGAATATTTTTCATTTAATCAATACATATTTTATCTGATCACCTTTGCTGCAGGCTCTCAACCTTGCTATAAAAGTTGACTGCTGAAATGCTGAATTAAATACAATGATTCAAGCGCCTTTGTGTCCTCCTTTCTAACCTATTTTTCCTTTCTTCCAAAAAGAAAAGCTTCATTATTCTATTCTCTCCGGATTTCGATTAGTTTCGTCCTTGTGACAATTTTTACAGACAGATGGTGGCTAATACGAGCTTATGTGACGATAGGATGTCGCTGCGCACCAGACACTAGAGACATGTTACAAAGAGTTTTCCTCTTCGTGCGGATTTTTTTGTTATTGTTGTCCTCCCACAAATTCACTTTTGTTCATACATGTTTCTGTGTCGCCGAGTTTTCGGTTTGTTTCCACGCCATGATTTCTCATGCCCCCTACCCCATTATCTACCCAATGGCGCGATATGCTACGGATGCCTGTGCCGGAAAAAGGAACCTTGACAATTTCCTTCGCACCTGTGTTGTACCAGGACCAGCGCTTTTTCTCACGCTTTTTCCCCCTTTTCCCTTTGTTTTGGTACACAGAAGAGACGCGACTGGCGTGTATGTGTCTTTGTGTGTGCTACTTGTGTCGATCCAGTGAAGGACCAATTCCACCACACCATCTCCCCCTTTTCGACGGGGAATCACTTCATCAATAACCTCCGCGAGGCACGAACGAACGACTTTTCCGCTTTTCCGCCGAGATCGCAATCTCGGAGCGTGTGCTGTGGCGAAAGCACACAACCAGCATGTGCGCTTACGGCGCATACTCACGTTTATCGATTATGCAACGGTGTTCAGGCCATTGTTCAGGCGGTGTCGTCGCCGCAGGACCACCGGGAGGTCCTGCTGACTCTCCGTTCGGAGCGAGTGCTCTCCGTCTGTGCGCGTAACGCACCTGTATGAATGGAACGCAGGAAAAGCTCCGAGCTGAGTCGGGGGCAAAACAGCAGACGAGAGAGAGAGAGAGAGAAAGAGAGAAATATCTATGATTTTCGTTTAGTTTGGGGCTGTTGACTCTCGGGCAAGCTTTTCTGGACGCAATCGGGTCGGGTTTTGTTGTAAATTAAATTTTCCGAAGCACGAACGAATGAAAAACTCTCGCCATTCCGAGTGAGAGCGCGACTATTTACGAACGAGGTGCAGCGAAAATCGACAAAACACATCCCCCGACAGGCAGGCGGCCATGCGCTTTGGCGCGGTAAAAAGGAGGAATTGGGTCCTTGCCGAACGAATGAGATCATGGTCCCGTCGTAAAGGATGGCTCGAAGATTTCATCTTTCTTTGTTGAATAATGCTATAGCTTTACTGGAAGGACATGCTTTTTCTAATAGAGAAAAAATGATAGAATAATGCTTCTTTCTGTTTTTGGAAGTATAAATGAATTCAATCTAAATAAAAAGTCATAAACTGTTATATCCAAAGTTGCAAAATAATCTGCCTCAACCTCGCCAAAATGTAAACATAATTTTCAACGTCTTCCTCTAGAATTTCGTGTCTCGCTATTTGCAAAAAATATTCCGCGCATTGTTGATGTCGGTGGTAGCAGCTCCAACGGAAAAGCTGGGGGCAGCAAAAGCTTCCAGGATATGTGGGGCAAATGCTCTCCCGCATTTTTCACATCGCCAAATTTTCGCCGTTTTCTCTCTCACTCTCGCTCTCTGTTCTCCCATGATAAAAAGAAGGACCCATTCTCATCGTCGTATCATCTCAAGCAAGCCTTGCAATCGAGAATGCTGAAAACAACCAAAAGCCCGCTCTCTCTCTCTCTTCTCAGCCGTACACAACAATCGTTCTCAATCGTGCCCGTTTTCGTCCGTGTTGGGTTGAAAAGGAAAAGCCTTTGGGAAGGAAGTAGTAACCGATCGAGAGCTCTAATATTCCTAACTGGAAGTCAGTTCGTACCAGTCACGAAATATATCCGGGTCCGTGTGCGTCCAGAAAGTGTCTGTGTGTGTGTGTAGTATCCCTTCTAGCTGAGGAGGGGAGGGTGTTGATAGAAAGGGTTGCCATCTCTTGCCCATGCAAATTGAAAGAGCATTTAATATGTGGAATAATTTACGCGAAAACCTTCGCCAACGAATGGTTTTGCAGGCAGAGTTTCCTATTATGCTACAGTGAGTGTAGCAACGTACGCGTGTGTGTGTTCCTGTGTGTACGTGTGTACGCTTTATTGTGCACAATAAAAATGTGCAAAAATTGTGTCAAACATCAACGACGAGATTAAAGTTATTGCATCAGGCGACGACGACCCACAAGGTGTATGTGAGTATTCGCGATAGTAAAACAGACAATAACTCATCTTTCTGCTATCTGGTGGAGCAAGAAGGGGGGATGGGAGGGAGATGAAATTTTGGTGAAATTGATTTTCCCTATTGCTGCATGCTGCTGCAGTGAGGACGTGCTGGAAAAGCCAAGACAAACTCACCCTTATCGAGCGAAGAGGAAAGCGGGCCTTAGAGAATTACTCGAGCGCAAAAGAGATAAAATAGGTTGCCACGCATACGCGTATGTGTGCGCCTGTGTGGGGATGGGATGGTTTCGAACAGAGACTGGCACTGGGAAAAAAAGGATGTGTTGTAAAGTGTTGCCCCTTTACTTGTTTCCCTCGTCATGCCATTGCTTCCTTAGCCTACTACGACGCATCGGTTACATGCTCTTTGTGCCTTGCTTGTGTGTGTCTGTGCATGGAGCTTTTCCTTGTCGTGGGCCATGGAAGCTCTGGTGTGTGTGCTTGCGTGTTTGTTGCTGTTTAATTCCATCACTAAAAATAGTGAACCGGAAAGGCGGCGGGGTGAACGATTTCGTCCAGTTCGTCCCTGTTGGGGTGAGACATCGACGACGCAAGGAAGGGGGGGGGGGCATAAATAGTTCTGCTGTGTGAAGGATTATTTCTGTGATTGAACAGGATTCTTGGTACTGAGGGATGCGGAAAGTGGGGTTTAGAAGGATAAATTAAATCCGGGAGGTTTTTCGTCTTTCGTCCGTTGGTTTGTGTATTTCACACCCACACTAGAACTAGGAGATGTTGTAATCTTGGAAAGTGATTACGGAGTTTCACTCTCACTCTTTGTCTCTCTCTCTCTCTCTCTCTCTCTCTCTCTCTCTCTCTCTCTCTCTCTCTTTCTTTCTCTCTCACATACAGACACACACTCACATACACTCTCTCTAAATTTATAACGAAGGAAACTCTATCGTTAATGTTTCGCAGAATTGTGGTCTTTGTTTTGTTTTTTGGATTGATTGGCAAGGAGGCTGATTGATTTATGTTTCTTATGTTTATGTTTTTTTATGTGGAAATATAATGAACTACAAATAATGACTAGCACAATAGATGATAAGGCATCGTTTTGAAGCCGTCAGCCTTTCAAGGACGCAGCTTCTTGTATACTCTTTGTTTGTCGATTTGTGTGTGTTGAGAAAGGAGTTTTGTTTCCGTTTCACAATAATGACTGATTGTAGCTACAATATTTATGTTATTATTCAGAGGATTTTTTTTTTAAATTTTGTACTGCAATTATTCAATTTACTTTAAAACTTTCGCTATTCTTTACATAATTCACATTAATTCTTGGATTAAAGCCTAACCGTATTGTTGTCCCAAAGACGCAAAGATTACATCATACGGAGCGAAACCCCGTTTTATGACATCGATCCTTGCATCAGAATATACTAATTTGCCTCGCTCACCCGGCGATTGTTGTTTGCGACGAGGTAAACAAATTAATTAATCTTCAAACTGTGCTTCTCCTATCCGCAGTGCCAGCAACACTCCAGCCGCGCTCCCATATCACACCCCTCAAAGCACGAATTGTTGTTGTGCTGTTACGTTTGCGAGTTAAAATCCAAATCGTCGCCGAACTAATGCCATGCCCGACCTAAGTCACGTAGGCCTAAATAAAACCGCTCATGCTCTGCTCATTCCATCCCCCTTTATTCGTCCCTCTACTCCGTGACATGTTGTGTCCGATGTCCCTTGCTATTATATGCCGCTATGGGCGTCTCGGGCAGAGCGTCGTGACGAGAATTTATGCACCAAATGGAGCTATATACCGATGCACGAAAAGAGAGAGAGAGAAGCCCTTCCGCGTGAGCGTTTTTTGTGATAAAGAGAGCACAGTGTGTGTGTGTGCTCGTAAACAAATGTCCAACAACAAATATTTATCTCACCATATTATGGAGAGGGTGGCTGGTAGTACTACTATCTATCTGCAGGGCTGTGTTCGACGACGACCCAAAATGACGACGCCCCCTTCTGGAGGGAGACTAAAAACAAAAAAAAAGGCCAAGAAGCGAAATTGTGCCATCATCGATTCGATGGTGTGATGATACGTTTACCAGATTGTACCAGAAAGAGGGGCCGTTCCAGTGTTTGTATGTCTGGCAAAACGTGCCAGAAACGTGTGCGAACGAAAGGCACTCATACGTAAACGCCACGGAAAAACTTCCTAGCTGTCTCTTCTGTCAGGTCGTCTTGACGCAGTTTTGTTTGAAAGTTTTCGGTAAAAGTTTCGTCCGTGTGGGGCAAAGCAAAGTCGTCGTTATCGAGAGGGAAAGTACACTTTCCCGGCATTCCCTTTTTTTTGCTTCTTGTTTTCTCGGAACAATCAGACGAAATTACACCTGGGATAGGAAACAGAAGATGGGAGGATTTTCACAACGGATAATTGCTGTCGACACAATCAATATATCCTCGTCCGCGCCTGCCATCGTCTGGGTTTGGGCTCCCCGAGACACGGTCCTAACTCCCCTGTAAGGACACGCGGGCAAGTTACGGCGCCATTTCTTGAGAGCCGTTAGAGTTTCGGTGGAAGGAGAAGGCGGTCTAATGTCGTTGTCATCCTGAAGCGCAAAAAAGGTTTCAAGGACAACGAGAAGAATAGTCTCTCGTTTTAGAAAACATTGTTTCGAGCATTGTGTTCGAGTAGGAGATGTTGGAGCGTAAACAAGATACGCTGCGATGTCTGCGGGCAATAACTATTCGTGGGATACACAATGTTTTTTTGAAGTTTATGTCCCTCTAAGGCTTCTCTTTTGGGAAATTATTGTTGATGCCGTAAACCATATGCAATCAGTCCCTTTAAACCGGAGCTGGAGCATAAAAATAAATTGATAAAAATTCCACAGCAATCATTACGCGACGGGAACGACGATCGATTGGTCACCCATATGATGCCCCCTGTGAAGGAATGTCCGTATCGTATATCAGTTGATTAGCCAGTTGACAGCAGCCAGCCAGTAATTATCGATTACAACATTCGGTTACAATTGAGTCGGTCGGGCAGCAAGATAACCACCCCCCTTCCCCATTGCCTTATCAGTTAAGAACCGTTAAGGAAAGGTATAGTTTTTTCCTCCTCGTATGTTGCTTTTTGCGACAACAGTCCTCTCTGATAAGATTGCAGCCAGATTGGTTCTGGTACTTTGTGTGGAGTTAACGATTAGAGGCAAGCTTATCTATGATCTGCGTGAAAAAAACAGCTGTAAAAGGTACTGCAGAGTGTAAACAAATTCGAATCCTCATCCCTCGTTTGTCTACCTTGCAGACGGAAATCCGTGTGTCGTATGATGGTGTGTGTCATACTTTTCCAGCCATCGGGCAATCAAACTGTTTGCTAATACCGTGCCAAACGGACTTTCGCTTCGCTCGACTGTCTACTGCACTCAATTGTTTCACTGTGGGGTTTGTGTATGATGCCTTTATTTACAAGTAATTTAATACTGTTTGTTTCAATTGCTCAGAAATCGCTTTAACAGGACAGGCTGGGGAAGACGTACGGTGTGCCGGGGCACGATTGGCTCATGCTCTATTTTTAGCACAGCCGAGGGTTGACGATAGAAATGAAGAGTCGGATTAACGAGAGTACCACCTCCCACCGCTCACCAGGGACCGGCAGAATGGCGAACCGATTGCACCATACGACTTGTTGCATCATACAAAAATGACGCCGCCGCCAGCAGTGAAAGAATAATGAAACAATTAGTCATCACAGTCTCGGTGCCTTGAGGCCGCATCCAGCACATTCCAGTACAGTGCTGGCAATCGATACAAATCAATCCATCAACGGTTTGGGGGGTATGGATGAATTAATTAAGAGCAACAGAACGTTTGTACGATTTCGCCTCCATTGCTCCGACGCAATTTTCCAATGCTGCTCCAATGGAAAGCATTTAGTGAGATTCTTTCTTCCAGCAACACGCGTTGGTTGTGTTCACAAGGCTTTTCCGAGGAAGTCTTAGGAATATGAGTTGAACCAATCGGGGAAGTATTGATTAGAACCCCCCATCACCACCCCACCATAGAAACCAAATCAACCAAAGCCGTTGATAAACTTCATTTTCCAAGGTTGTTTTCTTTCCCTCGCTCTTTCTCTCTTTCCATGCTCTTTCGATGATTAATATGCCGTTCGATAATGGTTCTCCACTGGGGTAAGGTGTTCGTCTGTTACACACCAAGAAGTCGCAGGCATCGCTTTCTGCCGCTTTGACGTAATTCTAACGAGTTTCTCTCATTAGCCCCGACTGGTTGTTGTGGTTTTGCGTCAGAACACGCGCACACCCCCCTTGCGAGTCGCGGGAGGGCACTAATGCACAGCACAAAATATTCATAAATGCTTTATACACTGCCCCCAAGGCCTATGCTCATACTGGCGTTCCCCCGCCAGAGTCATCAACAGCTGCCGCACGCGATCGATTGTTTATAAACCCAATTTCCCCGGACTCTACGCGTGCCCAGAGTTCGTTCCAACGGGGAAATTAGTAAAAGTTCGTGCCGATGATGGTGTGATGGTGCACAAGACAAACTCGCCGTTTTCTTCCACCGGATGCATCCATTCTCTGAACACAGAAAGGTCGAAGGAAGAAGTGTACCTATCCAACTTGAGAAGTGATCCTCTCTGCTAAAACCTTCCTTCTCCACGTACTGCACAACTCATTGGCACCTCTTTTGTGTTGTGGATTTTGCGGTCCAGAATGCAGAACAAAAGAAGGGAAGGGTATTCGAAAAAAGGAGAAACAAACGAAACGATGACGTCGGACGCTTCCGTCGGCTTTACTTGAGTGGTGTTTGAAAGATGAGGATCGATCCTCAAGTTTGCGGCTCAGCAGTGTATATGCATTGAATGGAGGTTTCATTTTTGCGACGCCTATAAATAGCAAAGAATCCCGCTACTCAGGAGAGGGAAAAAATATTGCCACCAATTGAGGGTAAAGTGAAACATATTGGAAGCGAATTGATGCGAGTCACCACCAAACGTCAGCGTGCTCCTGCTCCGGCTTGTCATCGTGCTGTAAATGCAAAGAAGAAGCCAAAATTAATAAACAACGTTTTATGGGAAGTGCAGCTCGTCGTCTGCGACCAGATGGACGTCAACGTGACCGGCAGGAGACAGTTGAAACTGAAAGTCACGTAAAGCGTGGGTCCCCACCGCAAGAACACTCCATCCGGTGCTGGTTGCTGCCGGCTGGTTTGGTGCAAATTGGAGCGACACTGTAAACGTATTGTGCAAATGTGTTTTAAACTTCTTGCTGGCTAGGGCTAAGCATAAAAATAAGCATTAATTTAACAAGCACACAAGCCAATTCTTTCGCTCTGAAGTTCTAGAAGAATCGCTAAAAATAACGTCCCTATGTACAGTAAAAACGTCACTGGAAGGAGATCTTTATCTAAACGTGACAAAAACCTCTCAGTCACGAACATCATACTTGACCCAGAATCGGGAGAAACACTTCACAAAAGGATCGATATATTCCGTGTGACGTAGAATTAATGCGTAACAACCTTCCAATCACTGGATAACTCCGAATTCAATGCCTTGAGTATGTCATGAAAGCGGCACCAAACAAATCCAAGTATGAAAAATAAAAAAGCTGAAATTTTTTTGTAGAATTAACTGAATTTTCTTCATCCCTTAAAATCCCATTAACGAAAAGGTTTGGGGAAATGCTGTGAAACACCAAAAAGGACGCGTAAGAAACCCACTTTTGGTGAAAACATCTTCATGAGCATGTGTGTGTGTCATATATTCACATCCCTGCTGCAACACTGCACACGGCCGGGGGCCACTGGGTGTGGCAACCTCGGTTTTACCGGCCGGCATATTATTTTGTGGGTCGCGGGAAACCGACCGGAGTGAGAGGATCTCCGCCGAAGGCCGAATGGTGAGGAGAATAAAATCTTCCAACAGTGTGTACAAGCGCACAAAACATACACACACACGCACATCTTGCCGGGCCGGTTATTGCGTTTCCCTTGCAGCCGGCAGGGGCCCGGTCGATCGGATCAGGATGAACTGGACAAACCGGTTCGACGGAACCAAGTATCGTCGCGGTTCGTTTGGTGGGGAGTTTGTTTTCGGGAGAAGATAATTTATTTAAATAAATACTGATTCTTCATCTCGCCGGGTTGCTTGTTCCGATGTTTGCCGGAACGCGGGGGTTGCGTGCGTGGGCCGCTGCTCACCGGTGTGTTCTATGCTTTAACCGGGGGTGAGGCCGGTACGCACTCTCGATCTCCTTTCTGTTGTTGTGTGTACTTTGGGTCGCATTGGTTGTTTTTTTTTGGCGTTGTTGTCGTTTCGAAGAGAGAAAACCGGATTATTACAGAACAACACAGAAATACACTGTAGCGCGTGTTTGTAGTGTGCGTTGTGGAAAGTTCGAGAGCTTCGGCTTTGGGTGCAAGGGGAGTCCAATTGCTCCCTTAAACAGAGCTGCATTACATTCTGTGCAGATTGTACATTTAAACGTATGCTTCGCAACAAGGTGAACAACAGAATACCGGTGTAATGAAAAGGGGAATTAATTGAGTTGCGTAACGAATATAATAAGAATATAAATTTGCCTCATATTGCATGTTTTTAAATGGCTTTTGGTGATGTAATGGCGGACAGAAAATTCATGAAGCATGTACAACACAAAATCCATTTTGTTTTCTGCAAATCAAAACTTTTCAAACCAATACAAGGTTTTCCAAGTCATTTTCGAATGTGCACATTATTCATTCACCACCTGCTAGACGTTTTTCAACAGCTGTCAAATGGTGTACTTGCATCATAATAACATTTCAGTTCTGACACATAATTTTTAACACATCACAAAGAACTGTCAAATTCAATCCATCTTGAGATGTGTTGAAAATCTTATGGTAGTACCAACAATTATTGTGATGCAATTACAACATTTGACAGCTGTTGAAAAACATCTCGCATGCAATGCACTGAATTCCCTTCTTTACAGTTCCGTTTTTATACTTCTAATGGTATTGATTGATTCTTTGTTTGTCTGTTTTTTTTTCTTTCGATTGCTCTATGATTTATATCAAACCGCAGCAAATCTACCGATCGTGTCTTGGCCACAGATTTTATTTGCTTACCGTTTTGCCAATAAAACTGTGTTGCATGGTGACACGCGAACTGTTTACCCAAAGGAAAGGCAGCACACGCAGCAATACCAGAACGTTTGGGGCGACTGGCAACGATAGCTAACGATTTGATGATAATTTTTCCGCTTTTCCCAGCAATGCAAAGAAGAAGGGAGCGTCCGAAGAAGCGGTAGATTTATTGCAATCTGATTGTAAAACTTTTTAACGATTGTTATTCGCCACCGTATACTTTTGCGTTGAGTGAGAGTGGTAGTAGAGGCACTCTGCATGGGAGCTGTCCTTTTGTTCTGTTCTATTGTACGAGACAATGCACATCTGTCCTTGAGAGCCCTGTTGGTAACTATCCTTCAGGTTCAGTTGCTAAGTGATGTGTGTTGTAAAAAAGCGTCCTTCTTGTGTCTTGGTCACGCAACATTTCGTTGGGGTTCTGTTAGAGAAGTAACGTTGCAATAAAGTCGTTTAGCTCAGCAATGATTGCTTTGTTTATAAGAGCATCTATGATTAATTCTAGTTTTTCCTCTTCCACTCCACTCCCACCGACATTGCCTTCTTGAGCGAGTTTGCCAGGTGGAACTGGAGCAATGAACTCGAGGTGCATGAGGGCAGTTTAATAGTGTACGCTCTCCCTTTCTAAACAGCTGCCAATGTCAATGTTCAACCGTTTGCACCTGCTTTGGCCTAGAAATCAATATTGAAATGTATTAGCCCAGATATAGAGACCGTGTGCAGGTGCTGAGGAAAGAGAAGGGGATGTAAGTGGACAACATTTTCTGGTTCACCGAACGGACGCGGTGTGACCCGGTGGCGGTTAGAAAAATCCCACTTGTGGCAGTGAATGTGAATGAAAATTAATGAACACCTCACGACTCTCGCCCACGCTTCTCATCTCTTGAAGCACTTTACACTTTTGCTCTCGTTTGCATACGGCAATTGGAATGCTGGAGACGTTGACACTTGAGTTTTGCTGGCAGGAAGTTTGCAAGCTCTGCTGCATTCCAATGGGAGTGGGTAGTAGGCGATATAAATGGCTATCTCTCTCTCTCTCTTGGTTCCATCTAAACTGCGGAACCCAACAGCGGAATCCCTATAGCGTAAAACTGATGCAAAAGTTGTATAATGTTCCTGTACGTACCGGTTGAAATGCATCTCCAACCCTAGCCCGCATGCGCCACTGTTGCCATAGGTCGTGATGATCCAACACCCTGCCACCTAAGGCGAGACACGGTGTCGATGAGATTAAAAGTCGCACCATAATTAAAGAACTACATTAGTAAACGACCTTGAAGACCTTCCCCTTTTGTTCTCAAGCACACGCAACCGGGCAACAGGTTATGCGCGCGGGTGTTGTCAAGCCGCACTCTGCCAAAACACAGTTCCTCCTCCCCATGTTGTATGGCTTCCGCGATGCGTGAAGGTTCCTTCCTGTTGGGACTGGAATTCCTATTGTGACACAATGTTGTACCTCGAGGTCATTAGGAAGGTGCATCGATTTATTGATTGTCTTAATGCTTCTGGAACTATTGAAGAAATGCCCTTTACTATGCCATTTTCCAGACCCATCCCTCAACAGCTCACTAATTCCTGTTTGTTCTTGTTTTGTCTTGCAGATTCATACACTCACAAAACCGGATGTTTATTCTCTCCGAATGCCAGTTGGTGCGTACTGAAGCTCGCAACCCTCGTAAACAGAGTGATTAAGACGCGGTGAAAAGTCGCGGTCCGGAAATAGGGAACGCGCCCCACCCGCGCGCGCCATACGCCACAGTGCTGCAGTGCTGAATTGCAGTTTTGCCGAAAGCAAAAAAGAATTGATACGTGCGCGCCACAACGGTCGGTCCAAAGGAATGTGTTGCGTATGCAACACAAGCGGATAGGTGCGCGGACAAAGAAACTGTTGGGGCGGCAAAGAAAGACGCACCGAAACGAAACACATAAAAAAAAACAAAAACACGCCACTACACTAATCCACCCTTGGTCGTGCTTGTGTGTGTGTGGCGAAGCGATTCCCCACATTCACATCCATCGCGGTGAGCTGCCGATTTCGGCGTCGTGTGTGGACAGTCAGTCAGTGCGCCGAATCGGCCAAGTGCAGCCATTGATGCCAGAGTAGCAGCAGCAGCGGCAGCAGCAGCGGTACCGAACGTTGCGTTCCGTGACAGTCTTCGGTCGCTCATCATCGCCGTTGAATCGATTTTGTCTTTTGCCCCTACCCGTCCGTATAAGAGGGTAGCAGCAAGCAAGCCTTTTTCGTGGGGCAAGTTTCGCGAAGCGCGAAAGAGAAGTAAGCGTGTTGTGGTCGTGTGCGCTCTTTAGCGCAACGGGGTTCAGTAAGTTCTGACCAGCGTCAGACAGCAGTAGTCAGACTGCAGTAGGTCCGATCCGGGCACGTTGAAATCGAACGCCGAAGAGACATAGGAAAAGGAAGGTTTCCGAAACGTTGTAAGCGAACCATATCGTCGAAGCGGGCAACTGCGTAGTTGCGTTGCGGCGTCGACCAATAATAATCAACAACAGCAACTTCAGCACGAGAAAGCGACACCAACAGAGCGCCGCCCATCGGAACGGTGTGGGGTGTGAAGGCTTTTTTATTAAAGCCAATTGTGAGATCGCGGACGATACTGTAAATTGTGAGCAACAAGTAGGCGCAACCCTTCTTCGCGTGATCTCCGGTCGCCGATAGAATCTGCATCTGTCGGCGGCTAGTGAGCCTGATTGGGGTGATCGTGATATACTTTCGAGTGTGCTAGGAAGATCGGACGAACTTCTGCGGATTTTTGCATTAAACAAAAGAAGTGAAGTGTTCTAAGACAAGCTGGTTGTTGGATTAAGCAGATTGAGAATTAACTAAAGCGTGATCGAATCTCTAGAAGATCGCCTCTCGCGTGCACTAACGAACAGAGCAAGAAGAATTCCTCTGTAAGCTAAAAGCGGTTCAAAACCCAGCAACAACAAAACCCGAACTCTCCCTCTCTCTTATACGTAATCGTCGCGAATTAAGCAGACCCTCTTCCTTCACTCTCCCTACCCCGTCTCGTCCTTCTCCATCTCGGAGCTAGACGCCCCAACCACCCCCAAGCGAGCGCGATCGTAACCGGGAGGGTAAGTGCATTAAATCTGGGGCAGCGCAGGCGGTTCCCATGCTGAACTACCGCCTCGTGTCAACGCACTTCCTGAAGCAGCCATAGATTTCGCGGCCTACCACCGCACAGCCACACAGAGCGAGAAGTAGAGACACCGGCGCATTGGCGGGCAGAGGACGTCCCCTTCCGAGGGCAAAGGTCGTAAAAATGTGCAGAGATCGGGATATGCCACTTCGATGAACGGAACTCTGTCGCGTTGTTATAGTGTGTGTGCGTGTGTGTGAGTACACTGTTTTGTGTCATCGTTAGTAGCATCGTTAGGTAGTGGCCGACCACGACCCAACCCACTGCGTGCGTGCGAGTGTGTGTGATTGGGGGAAATATCTAGTTAGTGCATTAGCAGGCAGCAAGAGTGCCGGGAGCGCCAACGAGCGAGCGTGTGTGTGTGAGTGCCTGTGAGAGCGAGTGTGAGCGAGAGCGTTTGTGGTGAGAGTAGAGCGCCGCTGCATTAGTACTACTAAGTTAGCTTCATACTACTACTTCGGTTACTTACTACACTACTACCACTGATCACCTTCTACTGCACGACACGCGACGCGATACCCTTTGCTGGCTTTGCGCGTGTGTGTGTGTTGATCCAAAGCTTGCCGGCCGCTTGCACCACAGTGTGTGTGCGCGAAGCACACGGGCGATCCTTTCGGAAGCGGTTGAATAGCTCAGTAGTAGCTTGATGTCATCCGAGGACTTCACATCCTTCGCGAGTATCTCTACAGACGTCCCGGGGACAATAACATCGGCGGACCGTATACGCATCGTGTGATTGGCCAGCTTGTTGGGATAAATAAATCCCACTGTTCGCAAACGCAAACGAGATCAACAACGGGAAGATAGATCAATTGCTGTCTCTGCTTCTGTTTGTTGTTGGGAAGTGATACACTACCAGAACAACGAGTTCGAAACACACACGCGCTAGTTTGTGCCGAATTCGCAAGTGTGTACCTCCGCGCATCCGGAAGAACCATCATACACATCCGGAAGCTCGGGCCACCATCAACAACGCAGTGCAACATCAGCAGCAGCAACAGCGACTCACAACCGCTGTCGCTTTGGTCGTCGTTAAGCCGCGAAGATTCCACCCAAAATTGAAGCATTTGCCAAAAACTGCTGGGAAACTGTAACCGCTTGCGTGGTAAGTGTAAACATATTTTATCGTTAGGGTATAAATATCGTATCGCTCTCTTTCTCTACTCTTACCTGCCGTTTATATTGCTAAAACGCTCGGAAGTGGTTTCTGTTTGGCCCCAACTGGCGATGATCTTTGCGAAGGTCCGTTTGGTTTATTGCCCTCCTGCTCGATCGCTATTGACCTTCGAGAAGGTTTGGTGTATTTGGGGCGGAGGTTTTGGTTGGCAGATTGCCATCGGAAGGGTAGAAAACAGTTGATCGTACGTACAAATTGCAATGATATTTCATCCGGTGCAAAAAATTGGAAGTGATGGATGATAATAGCTTACGACGATACGGATTTGTTGAATGCAGAATTGTTTTGAAACGATACCTAATTAATCAATTAATCTAATCGGGTGTTGGTTGTGAGAGCTGGTTATAGTTTTTTTATTTACTTTCTTTCGTTTTATTATTACATACTTAGAGAGAAAAAGCGCACCTCTAAGCAAAATCTCTTAAATTGTTCTCCGGTCATTAAAAGTTATGGGTCCAGAGTAGAATCGATCCCATGCATTGTTATGTGACATAACGATCATCATCATATTACACTATATAGCTACCTCAGCGCTGTGAAGTATATTGGGGTCATGTGGTATCGTCTCATGAAGCATTGCATTACGTGATTCCTTTGTGATGAATTATGTTTTAAGTAGGAAAGAATTAAGGGCAAATTTAAATAAAATGTAAAAAAGCATCAAATTATCAAAATTTAAAACACTTCAACGAAACAGCAACCTGCACCAATTTGCCGTAGTTAACCGCGTTAACTCTGTGCTGAATCTTGTACATTTTAATTTAGATGGATGCCACCACATCACACCACTCCCAGAACAATATTCTTAACCCAGAACCAAGAACACGAGCAAAACAAAATCCCACAAAACAACAACCGATTTGTGTTGTTGTCGCTCGAAAATCGCACCATCTTCCGCGCCAGCCGGGCTATTAAACCGCGTTTATATTTTTAGCCAGCCGGTCGCGGCCCCGCAATCATCAATCCCAGAAAGCACAGGGGCCCAACACATATGTCGGCACTTCTGCCATACAGTGGCATTTTGCAGGCGTTTTTTTTGTTTTCCTCTTCCTTTTTTTTGGTCATGTTATGACCGGCCAGGCTGATGAGGTGTTTGTTTTGTTGCTTCGAAATGTGCTTATTTCGTCGCAATCTGCGCACAGGCCGGTCTCGCGGCCGCGGTTCACACCGAGCAATGGCAGAGGGCGAAGGGCCGGGAATGCTGTTTGGTTGGCATGTTCCCTGATGTTACGTCCCATTGCTTATCGTGTTACCCCGTTCCTGCGACGGTCTACCGATAAACGTGTGGCGTCTTGTTTCGGGCTTTTTTTTTCGTGGTTGTTGGTTAATAATTGTAAATAAACAACAAAGCAGAGTGGAAGCGTTTGTGTGATGATGCATGGCTCACGGGTTTTCAAATATATTGTAAAAGCAAACCAATGTGGGACCAATGTGTGTGTGTATGTGTTTTGGTAGATATGAGGAGGTAAAGATAGCTTTGCATATGATGCGTAATGCAATGGGTCGTTGCATGATGATAGCTTCACTGACAATTAAATTAATTTGTCATAATAATCAACATTTGAATGAATATTTGTACGGACTATTCATGTACTGCTTGTCGAGCTGAAACCCTGGCTACAATCGTCAAGAGACGTTGGGTAGCAGTTTTCATCCACGTGTCTTCAAAAAAGGCAAATAACTAAACGATTAATGTGGAACATTCCTCACATTAGCTGACCTTCAAAAAATCCCTCAACCATCGCTCATCGCTAGCAATAAGTAAGGATTATCATTCCCTCCTCTCTCATCGAAAGTGCATCCTCATATGAAGCGTAATCTTTCCGCAATGGTGTCCCTTGCCACTTGCCCGACCCATCTCCGGATGCACTTTGAAATCTGTGCGTAATGTTTGCCACCGCTCAGATGACGTACTTAAGACGCTCGCCTGTAAAGGTATGACTAGTCAGCAATGGTATTTTTACCAAAAGTGTTGAATCTTAAAAGCGACCAATAAAAATACGATCACACATATCTTTCGTCAGCGTCTCCGTCGACTCGGTCGTGGTGTTTTTGCTGCCGTTTTGCTTCTCTCGTTCGCATTGCGCGTGACTCGGGGTGTTGGTCCTTAAGAGGATCGCCTCATTTTGACATATATTTACACCAAGAAGCCAAGATCAAGATGTGGAATTTTGCGTTTTGTTTTTTCTTTCCCTGCTCTCACTCCGACGTCATTTATTCTGACGCAAATGTTGTTCGTCTGCTACTCGTCCCTGCGTGCAGAGCAGGCAACTCCATTTCATTTGCACTACTTACACGCTTGCTCCTTTCCCTCGCGATGATGGAAAACTGGCGCACACTGGTAATGATTAATAATGCAGCAGCAGTAGTGTGTGGCAGTGCATTGGGGCGCGCTTATAGATTATTTTGGGAAAATGCCCAAACATGGCACTTATTTTGTCAGGTGCCACAGCTCTGGCTGGCCCCGTGCGTTTGTGTGATTACGGCCTTCACTTTGGTGGACATACGGTATGAGGAATGTGTGGCAGGGTTGCCCACTGGACGAGCTAACCGACTGTGTATGATACATATTTAAACGTTGGAAAATTGTTTAATGGTAATGAGGGGTGGTGTGTTTGTGTTGTCGTTATCGATTGAAAAGGATAGAATTATTTGGGGCGTTTTTCCATTGTAAGAATAGTCGATTGTAGATCCAATTAAATTATTTGAATATCGAACTAATTTATTGAAATTGTATTACAGTAGCAGGTTTATATAAGCGCTACTTCACTGATTCTATCTACTAGCAAGATAACAACAAGTTTTTAATTCTTGGCATAATCAAAGGTCGTTACAGAAAAAACATATTGAAACAGGTGACTAACCAAAGCTTTTGCAAATGCGGTGTATGATCTATTTTTAAAATACCAAAATAAAAATGCTTGCAGTGGCTATTTATAACCGGTCGTCCCCTCTAATGCAAATACACAGCTGTAAAGATATTTTGCTCATAATTCGTCCGCACAACAGTTTGGCTGGACAACAACAAAGGTTTATTACATTGCGTGGTGTGACTCACGAGCGTCGTCTGTTCGCATTGCCGGTAAATTAAATTCATTACGATAAGATACCACCACTCACTGATGCAAGCCATCTTGGGGGGCCACTTTACATACTTCACGCTTACGATGCGTGGGAAAAAGAAATTGCAACAGCGTTCCACTGTCTCCAACAACCGATAAGTGATGAGCACATACCGGTTTTTATCAGTTCAATTAGTGGTTTTTTAATTTGCCTACCGGTGCAGTTCCGTTTAATTAATATTACCATGCGGCGATTGTGCTAGAGGATGTTGCCATTTGTCTGTCGAAACGGATTCTCCGCAACAAAACCACACCCGGTATCAATGATCCGATCTTTGACCGTGAATGTTCGATGCCCGACCGTACCAATCGGGAACTCCTGTGCCCCACAAGATGACAAGCAATCATCAAGAAGCATCGATTTTTGCTAGACCATGCGTGTGTGTGTACCATGCGAAACGAAAAGGCCAAGAGCCGTACACGAATGTAAACAAATTTGATCACTGTTTGTTGGTGGTTGATAAGAAAGCGGCAAGATTGCAAGATGGTTTCCAGTTTTTGCCCTTCCACCGGCCGTGGAGGCGTGAGAAAAAGGGTGGAGGAACATGGCGCGAGGTGTGCGAAACGGTACACCGTTGCGGAACCTCCAACATCACTCACACGGTGCAATTAAAAGTAGCGGCAAGTGAGTGTCGCGCTCAAGACTGAGAGAAGATGTCGCGTACCTACGGGGCAGCAAACACAACGACCTTGCAGTACTTTGTGCAAAATGGAAAACGGCAACGCTGGGTGAAGAAGGGGAAGCTGTGACGACATTAGGTGCTAACATTCGCTTCTACCATTTACCCGTGGCCCGTGAATCAGTTCGGTTCAGATTAAATCGGTGCTGTACCGTTCGTTCCGGATGGTACTGGTGCGCCTGGTGCATTTAAAGCTCTGTCTTTGGAAGAGATTCAATGGGAGATGAGGAGGTTGTGTAAGCCAGTTGGAGTGCGAAGTTGTGCGAGAGCCGCGGTGTCTGGTGGGATCTGCTTGACAGGCCTTATCGCGCGTGATCTACGCGAAAGGCTGAAAGATGGCTGTTGACTGTAGAAAGTAGCATTTATTAACACATCTGTATGTAGTCGGCCTGTAAGTCACGGGGATGTGCAAAGTACTTTAAAATATTTCATTTCAGGTATTTCAGGTAAAAAACTAGCGCCGAGAATTCCCCAAGCTCGATCAAGGAAGAACGATAGTTGCTGTTGTCTAACTACTAACTAACTATTCTTGAATGACAAAATGTTCTAAAAACTCAAACGAAAACATAATTTGGTTGTTATTTTTGACAATCATTTCGATTCCGTTTCGATCAAGCTTGAAAAAGTGGCTTGCTGTCTACTGTAGTCAGACTTCGATCTCATTTGGCTTTGATCCCAAAAATGTTAATCTGTACCTTTTATATCTCTATGCTGTTGACCTGGCCCCGTAGTACAACCATCAACTTGATCGACAACTAACAACATGCTGCAACTCATGGGTTCAAAACCTGTATAGATCAGATTGCTCTATCTCGCTTGCTTATGCGGTAAATCTGTAAGCTTTTAGATAACATAACCTTATTAGTGAAGTCTCTAAAGCCTGTATATGCCGGCATGTCCGCGTAGGTCGTTATGCCAAATAGAAGATAAAGTCCATTAGTGGCTTATACCAGTGAGCTTGTTTTTTTATACCACTGATTGCAATTGTTGCGCCAAATAAAAGGAAGAATAGAGAGTCTTGCAACATAATAGACATGGATTTCTTCAACTTTTCATATTATGGTTCATGGCTTAGGATTCTTCAAGAATGTAAAGACAAAGAAAAATCGAACCTTCCAATAGATTGGATGCCGACTTCCATCCAATGAATAAATCTAAAACATCTGAATGGATCACTTAGTGAGGATTTAAAAAAAAACTCAAATTCCCAAGCTGTTCCACTACAAAGCTCGCCATCTTCTGTAAAGAGACTTAACACTGAGATCACCATCATCCTAGCAAGCGTCACCATCCGAGAAATGGCGTTGTTAGCAAGCTCGGAGAAAAACAGCTGTTTACTATCCCCCCACAGCACTAACCCCTGTGTACTATATTGGAATGTATTGTCCCAGGCAAAAGTAACCACCCGCCGCATTTCCCAGGAAAGCCCTGTTTAAACGATTTCTGTCAATATTTGGCAAACGAGTGAATACACACACGCGAGCCGATTGCAATTTTCCCTGCGCGGCCCTTTAATATTAGCATTTCATTATTATCAAATGTGGTGGGTGTACTGCCTTGTTGTTTTCGCTGTAACCCACTAATCCGGTGGAATTGCTCTCCAATCGGACACAAGTAGCTTAGCGCTGTAAAATAATACGGGCTGCGAACACGAACGCGAGAACCAATTAGGGCACGGAAACAGTGAAACAGATTCCAATCTGCGCGGCGCATACTCTACCGGCTCAACTCTAGCGCCCACAGACACAATGTGTACTGCCTGGGCATTGCAAGCGCGATTGTTGTGTCGTACCACTCTCGTTGGTGTTTTAGTATACTTGAGAGGAAGATAAGCGTGACGACGGCGACAACAAGCGTGCTCGCAGGTGATAAGCGCAAGACACTCACTAGCGCACAAGACTGGAGAACAGCGAAAACAACCCCTCTCTCTCTCTCTCTCCGGTGACGGGGACGGTGTTTCGCTCTACTATTGTCCCTGTATATGGGAGACATCATCTCACAGTCTCCGGCGCGCGGCTATGCGTAGTCTGCCAGCGCACAATCTGTCGGTTGGAGAGAGTGTCTAGTATGTGTGTGTGACGATGGCACTTCCATTATCACTCGCCTGTGTGTGTATACGTGCCACAGTCGTGTATAAAACCCATCCCGGGTGACTGGCAAGCTCCCACAAGTTTTGCAACCGGCATCGCAAGCGGATCGTACACGAAAGTGATCACACACAAGTGCACTGTGATTCTGTTAGTCGTTTCGGTTTCCAGGCAGAGACAACGGGACAGAAAGTTTCTTGACGTTTATAGGGGGTCTTCCAATGGACAGTTGAAAGCAATCCGTGCTTTGAAGTGTGACCAGTACTTCCCAAGAAGCTGAAGCTGATACACTCGGAAGTTGTTTGTGAAGTGAAGCGATCATAAAGAGAGTGGTTTTACGAGGGCACAACAAGGACCTTTGTTAAAGTGGGGGCTGACATCATGCTGTGCGTACAGCCCACCGATCATGCCGCTGGTAGAAAGGGACTGATCTACAAGCTGGCACACGCCTGCCACATTCGGGAGTGGAAAAATAAAGTAAGTGGTTACGCTTCCCCGTTTCATCGAAGAACTGGTGGAAGATTCCACATCTCCGGCGAGACGTCGTCGTTATTGGTGTGATTGTTGAAAAATCGTAAGCGAGTTGAAGTGGAAGGTGGAAAGTGTCCACCTCAAGTGGCCCTTAAAAGTGTGAAGAAAGTGACCAACTGCGTGGGTTGGGAGGATTTTATAAGAGAGAAGAAGTCCCCTTACCACCCAGTGAGCTTTGTAGCGGCTTCCGGTTTTAGTTCGATTGGGTGCATTAAAAAGGATAGCATTTTTAGTGCCTCTGTGTGTTTATGTGTGTTTGTATGTATTTGTGTGGGTGATCTGAAGTGGCACACAATGTTTTTTTTTTCTTTCGCGAGAATTGCATGTCACGGGACGCCACTCGCTCTTGCCATACCATGCTGACTCGACACTGTTTGTGTTAGATAATGTGGTTTCGGTATATCTCAAGTACCTGTGCCAGTTTGACGGGCATTGTTGAAGTACACGGTGATGTTGTTTTCGCATTCGATTCACCCAAAGGGAATCATTTGGCGATAGAGAATTTGCCCAGCTGATCTCTACATTGTTGGTGACGGCACGCCTGCTAGCCTGGGCCATTGTGTTCAATGTTCGATGAAGTGGCTGCTCCGGCTCTTGTGATGGATTAAGCTCGAGCTCGAATTCTGCTGTAATACCACTTGTTACATTCTCGCTTCGCTTAATTCCCCTTTGCTGACGTTGGCTGTGGGAATGGGTGTAGAACAAGATCTGGAGCCCCTGGAGACGCTCCGGCCGAACATCGCCAATCATCCATCACCATGCTACTGACCTACTGAATCGGTGCTGGGCGTAGAAACTGGAACACAGCACTATCGGAGCGAAGGGCGCGCGGCACATTATCACAGACACATTCTAGAAACAGACAAGCCCGTCTTAAGCCGGTGATACACATCACACGCTAAGATGCTATCCTGTAACGTGTCTCGCTATCAACGAACGGGACATTGTTTCGTCCAGATAAAACTGTGGTTCGAGTATCATCCTGGGGATGATTGAATTGCTCCCCAAACCGCCCCGCTTTTATTTTGTCAACCAATCACTTCTTCTCCGTTTTATGATACGCTCATTAACTGCGCTGGACGTTTTTATTATATAGAACCAAGGAGAAACCTGTACTATCAACAGTCAAACAATTGCGCGTGCCAAAACGCGATTAATGTATCAATCTTGGGGGCAGACACGCAGGCAAAAGAAAAGCGACACGACGGCCACTGTGTTGGCGTGACGTGTGATAAGCGGCGTGTGTCCAATGTGGAAGATAATTGAGATCTGATAGGCGAGGGAGGTGGGGACCAAAAATTCGACGTCATTTATTGGAAGATAATGGGAGAGTACAGCAGCGCGTGTAGAAGAAAACAACAGCGCATTTTCCCTATCACTCGTCAATCTCGCAAGAAAGTGTTTGTGTTGTGTGCGCCGCTGTGGATTGACAATTTAATACGATCGCCAGTGGGCAAAGTGTGAATTGGGGGATCGAAAACTCGTGCGACGAGGACGGATTGATCTCGTTTAGCATCTTGTATCTCTGTCAACAAACTTTAGTCGCCCGAAGGCACTAGACGGTGGTGGTGATGGTGATGCTTGTAGTACATGTGCAAAAGTGCACCGTTTCGTAACGCTTGAGCTTTAGATCAGCGACAGAAGTACGATAAAACAAAATCACGTACAACACCCGTCGCCATCCGTCCGCGCTCTACACTTCATCACGAGTGGTTAGTGGTTCACGGGTTGGTTCCGGGGCGGTAAACAATTGGAACAATTTAAAACCGCCACTGCGCGTCATCACGCCCGTCGAGGGGCCGTGTTCGCGGTCGTGTTTTTTTTTTTTGTTGTCCCTACTGCTTGTTGTTTTTTTTTGTCCATGCTCTGTTCTAGCTTAGCGCCATATTCTATCTATTGATCGTGAAACAATTTGCACCGGACCAGCCTGCCTACCTTCCTGCCTGCCTGCCTGACCCAGTTTAAACCTCTCCCTCTCCCCTTCCGCCCATTCGTGTGAGCGCCTCAAGCCAATCGCTAAATGGTTATGAACGAATTACGTGAATATATTTTGAAGGCTGGCTTTAAGCTCTGCCCTGCTCAAGCGACTTCAGAGGGAATGAGGAGGGGTGCGGTCGAGGGCTAAATTGGACAAATTTTATCACACATCGTGTCTCACATGGCAGGACACACGAGCAAATGTAAAACAATGTGTTAGAATTAGAGAAAGAGAGAGAGGGAGAGAGAGAGAGAGAGCGTGATTGAGCGCGAGAGAAATGTAAACATGCATGTTATGGCGTTACCCCGGATTGTGCTGGGGCTGCAATGACGCGTGAACTGCATTTCCGCGGTCGCGGTTAGGGAAAACATTTACGTCACGGTTTTCCTCCCTTTTTTGTGAAGGTCGCGAGAGGGGATTGACAGGGAGCAAAATAGAAAAAAAAGCGAGGAGTAGAGAATTCCCAACCCACCTCCACTGTGACTGAACCCTATCTATTATCACGCTGTTTAGGTGTGGTGCTGCTGCTGGCCTGGTAGTGGTTATTATTTATTTTGTTTCGCACTGAAAGCGAATCGTCAGTGAAAGCTTTTCTTTCAATTGTTTTTGTTCCCTCGAGTGCCATTTCAAACGGTACGGCGAACTGTTTTGTAAACACGCTTGATTGCTGAAGTGTTTGATCAATTCCATTTCGATTCCGACGCGTGTTTTCTCTCTTTCTCTCTCTCTCTCTCTCTCTCTCTTTCTTTCTTTCTCTCTCTCTTTCTCTCTCTCTCTCTCTTTCTCTCTCTCTTTCTCTCTTCCAGTTTTAGCAGTATACTGACCTTGGATCGATATAATATTGCATTTGATTGACTGTTTTCCAATGCTGCAAAGGCGGCAAAGAAAAGACGGTTGGGGGGAAAACAGGGGTTGGTTTAAAACTTTATCGTGGCGGTTGCTATGGTTATCAAACTCGCTCGAATGTATTGTGCTCTCGGATTGGAATATCCATGCACACTTTGTTTAATCAATCGACGGTGCGAAGGTGAAAGCTTTTGGGTGTGCGCTGGTCGTCGATGTTGTAAGCTACAACGGACCAGGCTGCTCCACCGTTGCGCTGGGGTGGGTTGTAGAAAGTGTTTCAAATTATAAAAATAATGTCTAGGAGTATATTAATTGTTTGTTGGTGTTAAGAATTAGCTTCATATTTTATACAGGAAATTATTTGATTTCTGTATGTTTAAACCCATTAATTTGGATTTGTTGTGACGAAAGAGGCACTAGGCGTCTCCATCAACCATTTTCATCAATATTAAAAGTGTTTTTTTTTTTCTAATATTTTTCTCCTTTTTCCTCTACCCCTTTCTCTAGTGCGGCATGCGTCGCCCATCACTGGGACAGAATGAAGACGACCTTAGTCGTCTGACAACGATCATCTCCCCGACCAGTATCAGCCTATCGTCGAACGGTCAGTCCGACCCGGTGGTGGTAGTGGATCATCACGATGTCGTTAGCTGCGGTCGAGCGAAAGCGCACAGCACCAGTAGCAATAGCAGCAGCAGTAGCAGCAGCAGCAGTAGCAGCAGCGGCAGCAACAGCAGCAGCACTAGCATCAGCCATGGCGCAGGCAACACAACTAGCAACAGTAGCAGTAACTGCCCGGCAAGCAACAACAGTGTCAGTGGCCCGGCCGGCCGCGGCAGTGTTGATGGGGAAAGCAGCACGACAAGCAACAGCAGCAATGGCATCAACACCACCAGTACCAGCAGCGATGGGGTGAAAGTGATCGCTACCAGCAAGGGCAAAGGCGAATGCGATGATCGCGGTACGGCGGGTGGTCATGGTGGTGGTCGGGACGAGCTGTCTGAAGCTCTACCACCACCCACGGTGCTCGTGAACCAGTATCTACCGAATCTGATAAATTCGTCCGAGTGGCAAAACTGCCGAAAGCGCAAAGAGCGCCAGGACAGTACGTCCTCCATCAGCCAGGACCGGAAGCTGATCCGCTCGAACAGCGAGGAGCATCTGCCGAACTGTCAGGAGGTGATAAGGCGCGTCTCGTCGCACGAGGACTTTAAAAAGCGGTCGGCGGCTGCCGCCGTCGTGTCGGTGGAGATTTCCATTGACAAGGAGAACATCATCGCGGAGGAACCGCTTGAGGGCGAGGATGAGCAGCAGCAGCAGGTGTTCGAGAAGAATCTGAAAAACAGTGCAGATGATTTGAAGAAATTCTTCATCGGCAGCGTGGAGAGCGTTGGTGGCAAGGAGCATCATCACCACCACCATTCCGGCCATCTCGCGCACAACAACCATCACAACCACCATCACGGTAACCATCTGTACCATCATCTCGGTGGTCACCACCATCATCTGCATCATGCCGGCGGGAAGTCACAGCCGTCCCACCATCGGCTGTCACCGTGCCGGGATATACTGAAGTCGCGGCGCGATTCGGACAGCGAGCAGGACGGTGAGCACGAGCGGCGGCGGCACTGTGAGCGGTTCTCGAAGACGCGCCCACCGCCCGGCAGGAAGTCGGTGTCGCCCCGTGCGCGCAACAGCTCCAAGCACTCGAAGCTCGCCGTGAAGGCGGCCACCGTGGGCGTAGGAGCCGTTTTGCTCGCCGGAAATGAGCATTTCTACTCCAAGCATGACACGCACCCGAGCGGTGGCGGCAAGTCGGAACGGCGCATCCGTTCCAGCAGCAAGCATCGAGAGCAGCAACAGCAGCAGCAGCAGACTGTGCTGCAGGACGATACGGTGATGGATGACGGTGTAGTGCCGCTGTCCGACTACAACGACAACAACGTGCTGGAAAAGAACCACGCGGTCGAGGAAGCGACGAAACTCATCGACAATGAGGAGGAAGAGGAGGAGGTGCAGGAGGTCCAGCCAGAGGAACCCCTTTCGCCGCGCGAAAAGCTCCCATGGGGACAGACGTACCCGGACGATGCGCCGGCCCTCGTCTGTCAGCGCTTTGCGGACGATAACTTTGAGTACGCAAAGCGTATGGATTCGGTATCGCACGCCAAGCTGCGGCCAGTCTCTTCCGGCAACTCGCTCAAGCTGTACGGTGCTCATCACCGCAGTGCGGAGAATGCGTCACCCTCGACGATCCACCACCATCACCACCATCATCAGAAGGCAACGCCGGTCGCGAACAATATGTTTGACGAGCGCGTGAAGGCGATCAACCGGAAGCTCGGCGGGCTGAAGAAGAAGCTGTCGCAGTTCGAGGACCGGTTCGAGCTGGAGCACGGCTACCGGCCGACGCACGGCGACAAGTCGGCGGACGCACCGACCAAGAGCATCCTGGTGGAGATACACAAGCTGCGCAAGGAGAAGAATCAAATCAAGACCGATCTGGCCGTCTTTTCGGCGAAAGTGGCGGCGGCGGCGGCGACGACGACAGCGACCACCGGCCAAAAGCAACACGCCGCCACCGGTGACGGTGGGCTGAGCGAGGACGAGACGGCGACGGAGAAGCGGCTGGCCAAGATGAAGGATACGATCGCTGACATTGAAAAGGTAGGGCAAAGGGGGCGGCACACCACAGCTCTTCATCAATCATTCGCTTCAACTGTCCATTGCGTCTTACACGTGCCTCGTTTTGGGTTCTTTTTTGTGTGTGCTGCGAATGACAATAGTACGATGACGCGTGCGTTTTGTTTCGGAGAGGGCTGATAAGCGTGCTACGCCGCAAATCGGTCGGTTGATAATTATGGGCAATTAGATGATCGTTCACATGATCGAGCGGGTGGCAGTGCTGCCGGCGTGTCGCATTAGCAGCGCGTTTAGCACCGTTCACTATCGGGGCATGCACGTGGCGCGCACGTTGCTTTAATCATGCGTGTTACAAAGTGATCAATTGGCATTCTAATTTGTTGCTATGGGTTTAAACTGTCTAGGCTTTCGGATATTGATAGCTTAATATTACGTTTCATTTAAGTGATTTTCTTCATAATTGTAGCTATATAAATTAATGAGAAGAAGTAATACAAACACTCGGTTTTTCAGTCGACTAAAGCAAATTGATTCGTATATTAATATGATCAGTTTTATTAACTGTTTTCTAGCAGCTTTTTTCTCCCAATGGCACAAGCTGTTCAGCTTCAAGGTTGACAAGCTTTATGGAACACGTGACAAGGATCTCATGAATCATACATGACAATGATCTCATAAAGGATCATCCATATAGACTTCAGTGCCTATATTCTTTTATTTCTTAATTTTTTATTACCCAAATGCTTTAAAGCGCTTTGTTGTAATTTCAAACTGTAATGGGAATGCAATATAAATGTCTAATTATTTTTAAATTTATGATCACAAATTGGTTGTGTATTTCCGTCCCGCGTATCGTTTTGCTATTCGATTCCGTCGTCGCATGCACACGTACCAGTTTCACCTCACCAGCCCATGGTGCAGCGGATGATGTTCCACCGATCCGTTATCGATTGAAAATCAATCTTGTCTCACTTGCGACAGTTGATCTCTTGACCGAACACAATCAACAATATATGCTGGCGAATGATGGTGGCGGTAGTGATCGCATGCCAGAGCGAAACGAAAGCTCCTCGTGGGCCCGCCACGGCACACTGACGGAAGTGGCCATTCCTCCTCCCCCACCGTATCTCGGTCCCGGTTGACTGATACCCTTTCGCGGCTGGCACAGTACGTGCCGCCGCCCTCGTGCTGCTGTGCGGTCAACCCAACAACAGGCGGTTCACTAGAACGCGAACGGCACTCGCAAGAGCGGAAACTGAAACTTGTCGCTCCCCCATCAGCCTTTGTGGTTGTGAGTGCGGCAGAATTGAAAATAGAATCTGCGACAGTTTTTTTCCCCTGGGATTCGTTCCCCCGTCGGCTGCCTTTTCCTTTCGTCCAATCCAATTGTGGTGGACGGTTTGGTAGAGAACCTTGAACTTTTTTTCCGCCTCTCTTTGCCGCCTTCCACTCATTGTGTGTTTGAAGGTGGTAGGGAGTGTGTTGTGAATGAATAGATCAATTCAGCCCAGCCAAATGGGGAACCAGGAAGACCATTCGGCTGGTGGAGCGGCTAGTGGACAAATGAAAATATACACACCATCACCATCACCACCCATCCCATCGGAGCAAACTCTTCCTATTTGCCTACATAAGGGCATGTGCAGTACAGTGCGAGAGCTGGCAAAATGGGCACAGTGGATGGCAAAGCCAAGGGATGAATGATGGCGATGGTTGAACAAGGTTTTATAAGATAACTCGTTTATCGCACTCGAAAGGAGAAGAATTTATGACGCGCGCGCGAGAGGAATTCACTGCGATGGCGCGCGGCTCGTCTAATCGTGTACGTGGAAACGAATAAACATGAGCTTTATTGCGGGGGTTTCTTCGTATTTCTTGCTTGCAAAACGATTGCACTAGGCAAACGAAAGACACACCTACCATTGTTTTGTTTTGGCAGGGAGATGATGATTTTGCTGCTTTGGTCATCTTCATGTAGTCAGCTTCAATATTAATAATTATTATATTTCCTTTCCACTACTCTCGAATTAACGTGTGTTTTCCCCGATTTTCCTTTTCTAGCGCCTCTCGGAGAAACGCGACACGGAGCAACGGAGTGAAAATCTGGAGCTACTGTCGAACGAGCAGCTGACGGAGGAGAAAGCCTCCGTCCAGCGTGCCCTGCTGTACCTCGAGTCGATGTACGGTCGACCGGCGAGCCGCGAGGAGCGTGACGCGGCCCGACCCCTGTACGACCGCTACCGGCTGATCAAGCGGCTGGTGAACCGTGCCAACTCGATCAGTGGCCCGTGCGGTGTGGCCAATTCGCAGATGCCAACCATACTCGAGCACGAGGCGCTCGCGATCGTCGGCACCACGACACCGTCCACCGATATCTCACCGCCGTCGGCCACCTCCATGCTGCAGTCGCCCACGGACACGATGACCACGCCGAGCAGCAGCAGCAGCCTCTCCGCCAACCAGCTGCCGGCGGCAGACGATTCCGAAGGAACAACGGCAACGACGAACACCACCAGCACCGCCGGCAACACGACCAGCAGTTCCGCGACGGAAAACATCCACTCGATGACGGCGGATGAGCTGTGGCAGCATTACGACGCGACGCGCGAAGAGAAGAAGGAGCTGCGCCGCACGATCAAGGACTTTGAGCAGCAGTTCGAGGAGACGACCGGGCGCAAGATGCTGAAATCGGACCGCAAATCGATCGAGGACACGTACGCTCTCTACAAGCAGAAGAAGGCCAAGCTGCGGCTGATCGATGCGCTCTTTAAGAAGCAAATGCAAGCCGTCTAGGAGCCGTCGCTGCGGTCGTGCGGGATTTGAACTATGCCGGGCCGGTTTTGGTATTATTGTTTTGTAGTTTATGCCGGCAAAAGACCATGTTGATGTCGTATGTTGATTATGATGATCACAACACGCTGGTGTCTTGCGCAGATGCCGATCCTCACACCCTGTCGAAAACAGTTGGCAAACGAGAAAAATAACGAACCGAACGCGTACCCAAAAGTGAAAACTTAATCAAAAACACGAATCTTTCCCGGCAATGCGCCGACGCACGGGCTTTTTAAGGATATTACATGCACGGTGGTGCGCGGTTGTTACAGCTCGTGCTTTTCGTTTTCGTTTTGCTGATCGTTTCAGTTCTGCGTTCTGCTTCTTCTTCTTTCTGGCTAACACTAGGAAGCGGTTGCTACACCAGTTGCTGTACTATTTCACTGTTCATTAATTGTATCGCAAAGCAAATGAGAAGCTAGAATATCGAAGAAGGCATTGAAAATGCGAAATAGGTAGTAGGATTACATAAACACAAAAACACATACACACACTGTTGGCAAGAAAGAAACTTTCTAAGCTCAACACACACACACACACACACTCACATATATACACAAGCAAACCGATGGTTGGCAAACAATTAGACTGCTGCTGTTGTTGGTTTTAAACACAATATTATGTTATTTTCATCGGTTCGTTAGTTTTTCGTAAGTTTGGAATGAATGTTTTGTTTGCGAGTTTATTTTCTTTCTGTTTTCATTTATTTCGTTTCACGTGGTGTCTATTAACTGTTAACTGAACTATTAGAAAGACTATTGCATTGTTTTTAAGTATTTTTACACACAATGCGCGGCGCCCCCTCTATAATGGGGAGCTAGGCAAGGAAGGTGAGGAACGGGACGAGTGAATGTGCGCGCGCGCGTGTGTGTATGTATATTTGCGTGTGTGACTGTATGAGCAGGAGAGAGAGAGAGAAAGAGAGAGAGAGAGGAAGAGAGAGAGAGAGAGAGAGAGAGAAAGGAAGAGAGAGAGAGAGTGAATGCAAGAAGGATGGAGCGATACAAGCAAACAACGCTAAAAACAAACTGTGGTACTGGTTTTGAGTGGCCAAAAGTGGCCAACAGCAGAGATGGTCAACAGTGCGTGAGGCGAAACAATACAAAAAACGCTGTTTAGTAAGTAAAGAAAAACCCACACATCCATACCGAAGCAGTACAAACACGCGCTGCAATCTTTCAATAGCATGAATGAGAAGAGCATAAGAATGTTGAGAAAACAATAGATAAAATAAGGTGAAAAAAAGGGACATTAAACACACATAGGAATAAGGGGACATTAAACACAAAAGATAAGAAAATAAATACAACAAACATACAAAAAGTAAACAAAACAAATGCATACAAATACATTTTATAGCTCAATAAGAGGAAAAGGAAGAAAACAGTTGAGATTGGGAGCAACTGAATGAAAGAAAAGAACACAAACACACACACACACCCCGAGACACGATACAACAAAATGGAAAATGAACTCGTGATGCAAAGAAGAAGTAAGAAGAGGAAGAAAACAATGGAAACAAAGAACAAACAAAATCTATATACACATATTTACAAAATTAAGAATACGAACGCTGTGCGCGTGTGAGCGATCGCGGACGAAAAAGAAGAAGAAGCGGTTCCAAATGCTCTTTTTTTCTTTGGAAAACCTTTGATAGTAGATTAGCAGAAAGATGGGTAAAAGGAAAGCGGGAGAAACATTGTTCGAAATCGTTGTTTAATTCGCTTTTTTTAATTCCTACACAAACACAACTGGTTATTTGTTTTTTCCAATTTATCATTCTACCCGGACCTACCGACCGAGGTAGGAGAACGGAATGTTATAGGAAAAACAAAAATACTATCATCACATCACAAGTTCACATAAGGTACGATAAGGAAGAACAATAGTTAAAGTACTAACACGTCTATTATCCACTTTACACACATACAGAGAGCACACTGCTAAGTGCTCCAGTAATAGAGAATCCTTTTTTAACTGGTAGGACAACACAGAAACACACACACACAAAATAGGGCTCCAAAGGGTCTGTATCTTATCTTCCGGCATACGAAATCTAAGTCTACTCCATACATCAACCTTAACCGTTATACAACACTACATCAACACTTATCAGCAAACATAACCATAGGAAGAGATGGTATGAAGAGAGAGAGAAAGAGAGAAGTAGGGCTAGAGTATATAAAAAAAAGATTAAAGTAAATTACGAAAGGAGGGGGAACGCTTTAAAAGGATCCACGATTCACTCATATATTGAAAATGATGGTACACATTGATGCAATTATGGTTTTTGCTGTTTTGTCGCGCTAGGCATAAAAGAAGAGAAGCGGAGAGAAACAAAACAAACAAACAAACAAGCATGAAGACATTTCGTGTTCTGCATTGGCATTGGCGTTTTTTGTAGCTCTTTAAAAAGCATCCAAGCAGTAGTACACACTTATTATGAATTATTATTATGATTATTATAATTATAACGATTACCTTTAATGTACGATCACTACCAGCGCTCTAGTGTTCGAACGCGGTGACGGAAGCATTACTGCTGTGTGATTGATGATGGCCACGCGGTGGCTCCGGAAACCCGCAAGCGGCCATGTTCGGATGTTCTCTAAGAACGATGATTTATGAAATGTGAATCCCGGGAAAAGGTGGTGATGATGACCGTTGGCTGGCGTTTTGTGGAGCATGGACGAATACGGTGGTAGATGTGTGTGTGTGTGTGTGTGGCCACTCGAAGAAAGAAGCCAAGTAACATGAACGATAATACAAATAGTAAGTAAAGCATTAACATTATTACGATGTAATGGGCATGTAATGGAGAGAAACCGCGTGCGAAGCGAGAAGAATGGTTCTACAAGAATAAAACCCGATGGTGTGACATAATATTGAAAGGTTAAGTAAGGTGGAGTGCATTCGTTTCAATGGCGCTGGTACGTCCGAACGCAACAGTGTTGCGGGGAATGGTATAACATTTATTAAACAAATTATTGCATTGAATGCAGTTGGATTTATGGAAGAAGAGGGTGGTTAACAAAATCAGATCGTATCATAAAAACGCAGGTAGGCATTACGCGGCGAACCCAGCTTCCAACCGCTTCAAATACTCCTTGCGACAGTCCATCTCGTCTGCTGGACGGTTGTACGGCAGCCAGACCGGTTCGCCAACAAAGTAACGCTTGGCTTTGATGTAGTTCTGTAATGGCAATTGTATTGCGTGTTAATTTTCTGCCCCGTCAGTCCCCCTCTAGGGTATTACCTTCATGTCCAGCGTGAATCGATGATAGATTCCACTGGGAATAATGATCAAATCGCCGGCAACGACCTCGATCCGTACCCATGCATCATCCGGACCACTAAAATAGCGGGAAAGGACGATATTAAAAAAATAAAACCCTTACTCAAACCAATCCGCCCCACCCCAGCTCACACTCTCATTGATCACTCACTTGCGCACGTCGAAGTAACCGGAACCATCCAGCACCAGCCGGATCTCCTCGTCCGTGTGCAGATGCTCGGTGAAGAACGACTTCAGCTTGTTGGCGTAATCGGGCAAGCACGCCTCGGAGCAGGTGATTTCGTCCTCGTAGGAGTAGCCCCGATCGTTGCGGATCTTCCCCAGCACCCCGTCCGTATCGTACGTTGGAATGTTAATCTGCGAAAGACCACCGTTTTGTGAAGGATGGATGTATTGGCTTCCGGCTTGTCGCACTAGCTTACCTTAAAATATTCCACCCCGGTGCTCTTGAACAGCTCGTCCAGCGTCAGGAACTTGGGCGGATCGAGCTGGTGCTCCAGGCGCTGATCGGTCGGCTCATTGTCCATAAACCAGGCACGCACCATTGTGTGAGCTAGATTTTACGAGGGAAAACAAAAGCAGCAGCTTCACGGGCGATGAAATTGATAACTGGCGAAGGAATGTGGCGCGCAGGTTCAAAGACGCGTTTTTTTTTTTTTTTTTGTTGGTGCTGGCTATTGATAAGAAAATTGGCTGTAAAATTGTTCTTTCCAGAATGCTGTCAGTTGAGAGAGGTGTTTGTAAACACATCATCAGACAGCATTCGATCGCTCGATCATGCGGACAGTTTCATGCTTTCTTGAGGAATGCATAAATTATTGCAATAATATGATGATTGCTCATTTTAAACATATTTTTTACTTAATTGTATCGATCAATAAAATGGAATTTGTTTAAAATCGTAATTAAAACATATGCTCACTGTGCCACCAAGATATATACAGATAATGCGTTGAAGTTTGACATTTACATCATACCGCCCGTTCGAGCAAAGCTGCTCGAGTTGGCAATCTGCAAAAAATCAATCAAAAAATAAATTGAAAATGCTTCATGTTGCGAATCATTCCCCTATTTTTCTCTTACTTTATTTTTTGTTAAAATAAACTCTTTCCAAACCTACACCGTGTGCGCGCAACTGCTCGAATGTTTGCTATGTATCGCCCCGCCGGGCCCAAACAACAAAATGCACGCCGCACGCGCCGCTGTCAAACACGCGACAATGCCCAAGGTGCGCACAGAGCTGTCCCGCCCCACAGCGGGAGCACGAAATTGTTTGTTGAGCACGCCGAAATGAAGGAAGAAGAGTGAGTGGCGCTGTGTGTGTGTGTGTGTCTGTTTTTTCCTTACGTCGCTCGGGCCTCGCTCATTCCACCGTGCAGTAGAGGTGTATTTTTATTGCGAAGAAAAGCGTACGCGTGTAAACCTAGCGCGCATCGCTATCAGGAGTTGTGCGAAGAGAAGGTGTGTGTGTATGTGTGCGTGATAATATCGCTGCCCCAAGTGCAAGTGCGTGCAACGGGGCAAATCTTCCCCGTTCTAGGCTGTGTGTTGTGTGCCGAGCAAAAGCAGAAGGGTTGTGCGGCGGCGACGACGGCGGCGGTCCCTGTTGTTGTGGAAACCAAAGCGCACTAAAAGTTGGACCTAGTGCGGCTGCGAAACAAGAAGAAAAAAAACCTCCCGAAACGAGCCCCCTCGCCACGAAAAGGTCCATTGAACGGGGCGCAGGGAAGGTGCAGAAGTGTGAAACAACCGTGAAGGGGTGGGGGAAAAGGAAGAATCTCCGACGTCTCGTCGATATCTAGAGCACACCGCGCTCGACACACACACACACACACACACACACACACGCATGCACGCACACACATCAGCAGCGGAGTGTCAGTTGGGTGCGGGTGCGCGGTAGCCAGCGGTGTTGTGCACAAGGGAAGAGGGAGGGGGTTAGAAAAGTTGACAACCGAAAAGTATCATGGCGTAAGAGAGAAACACACACACACAGTAGGCGAGCAAGCAGCAAACGAGTAAAAAAAAAGGTTCGGTGCGTTTTAAGGGAAAAGGTTTCCAGAGGCTTTTTGCCGCCGACGGAGTGTCCCTCACTGTGTGTGTCTCTCTCTCTCTCTCTTTCTCTCTTCCAAGCTCTCTTCATCTCTCGGTTCCGTGTGATTGTGCGTGTGCGTGTTTACAAATGCTCGATGGATTGTGGATTATTGCATTCGGTCGTTCATTGATAAAAGGCCCATCATCTTCATCGTCGCCCCGAAATCGTGTGTGTGTGTATGTGTATGTGCGTGTGTGTGCAGTAGCAGCAGTGTGGCTGCTTTTCCGGTTTGTCGGATTTTTCGGCCACACAGCCCCGTCAAGAGAAAGCCCAACAGCCCGACAGTGGTTGCTAGGTACACAGGGGGAGGGGATGCGGACGAGCGCGGAAGATATTATAGAGTGACTATGTAATTGCAGAACACCCCACCGCCCTGCATTCCACCTCCCCCAGTGCTGCCCGCTGCGTGTCTGTTCCACCAACATTCCTTCCTCCGCTCCCTGTCCCGTTTCCTAACCTTTCCGCTGCGGGTGTGATTTGTTGGCAGAATTTCGTGTGATGATAGAGAGATAGAGGGCGCGCGCGCTTGAACCCCGATGGATAAGGTGGTGCTGGTGTGTAGTTCTTGGTGTGAACAGCGAAGAGGAATAGGAGAAGGGAAGAGAGCGGAAGAGGAACACCAGCGCAGCAGTACCCTTTGCGTCGCGTTGTTGCGTTTGTGCGTTTGTGTGTCGCTGCTGGTGGGGAATGGGTGGCCACGCATTGAAGACACTAGCCAAGAGGAGCAGGCGGTGAAGAAAGGGATGGTGTGGCGATATGAATGGAAAACGTAATCGACTTGTGTGTGTGTGTGTGTGGGGGGGGGGGCTCGGAGGGCAACCATGGCCGTGGAAAGCAAAAGCGAAGAAGAATTTAGTTAATTTTTGGTCTAGCCATTACAAGTGCATGTTGAGGAGGGGGTGGGGGAGAAGTGGTGGTGCGGGAGGCTTTTCCCGTCACACAGTTAGTTTTGCAGTGCAGTGCACACACAGCCCGGTGTTCCGTGCGCGTACCCCTGCGTGTGTGTGTGTGTTTGTGTCTATGTTTGTGTGGCTGTGTGACTGTGTGTAACGGGAAATTCATGTTTTTCATCTTCGTTTTCCTTCTCTCGTTTTCTTATTTAACATCAGGTGGCAGTTTGTAAAGTGTTTGTATGTGTGAGGAAAAGTTTTAGTCATTAAGAACGGTTTAGAGGGAAGAGCAGTAAAAGCAAAAAGGACACACCACAAAGGCAAAAAGTTAAAAGTGAAAATCCGCACGGCTCCTTCCGCCGCCTTGTTCCGGACGACCAAACAGAATGGAGCGCATGGAGGTGGACGATTCGGCCGTGGTCGACCTTAGCCTCGGTTCCGGGCGCTCCTCGATCACGATCACACCGTCCACGGCGCGCGATCTGCGTGCGCTGGCGAAAAACTCCGGCCTCACCATCACGCCCGCCCTGCCGCCCGTTTCCGCCTCCCATCATCACGGAAGCAACAGTGGTGGTGGTGGTGGTGGAGGTGGTGGGAACCTAGGCAGTGCTATGAGTCCGGGTGCTGCTGCCGTTGCTGCACCACAACAACAACAACAACCCCCACCACCGACAATGAGTAGTGGAGGAGTAGGAGGTGCAGCATTGGGAGGAGGAGAAACGGGCAGCACATCGCCCATCCCGGGGCGGCGCGTTCTGCGACCCCGCACGGAGGTGAAGTCGTACGCGGAAGTGCCCGACATCGTGCTGCTGCCGGCAAAGGTGAACGGCCGGTCACAGAACGGTAGTGGCGGCGGTGGCGGTACCGGCAGCGTCACCACCGGGCTGTCCGAATCCGAGGACGAGGAGATGCCGCCGGTCTACCCGATCAAGGAGCTGACGGCGGCCGAAATCTGCGAGCGCGAGCGCGGCCTGCGGAAGCTGCGCGAGGAGCTGCGCAGCGAGGAGACGAAGCTGGTGCTGCTGAAGAAGCTGAAACAGTCGCAGCAGGTCATGATGAAGGAGAACCTGATCGTGACGCCGAGCAACGCGAACCTGTCGAACCCGCTGGCCGCAATCCCGGCCGCCCTGACCAAGGGTTCGCTGAGCGTCACGCCAACGAACGCCGTGCCACTGCCAGCCCACTCGAAGTCATCCTCCTCCTCCTCCAGCAAACCCATCTCCAACCCGGTCAAGTAAGGATGCCTTTCCTTTGTATGTGCGTGCGTCTCTGTATGATGTTAATAACATCCCTGCTTCCTCCTTTGTCCACTGTTTCAGCAATCGAGGCTCACCGTTAAACATTACGCCGGTGCCGAAGGTATCGCTCACCCAAAGACCGTCCCTGCCGGGCGGCGCTACGCTAACGCCGAGCAGCCCCGGCCAGCGGTTGCCTATCGGGCTGAGCCGGGGTGCGTCCAATCTCATCATCACGCCGTCGGTGACGATCACGCCGACCAACGCGCCCACCGCCGCCATGAAGCAGCGCAATGTGAGTCGACCGCGAATGTAATGTTCATTCCGGTCCCAGTAGTAGCCCCGTCACAGTTTCGTCGGGCTCTATCAAGAACGGTTTCACTGAGCGGGTGTGGCGTGGCGAACGGATAACGAACAAGCGAATGATTGGTTCTGTTTTTCTCTCTTTTCTTCCCACATGCACTCCACGCTCAGAGCCAGAATCTTGGGCAGCTTAGCAGCTCGGTATCGATCACACCAACGCCACCGATTCCGGCCCAGATCAGCTGCACGACCGTGGAACCGGTATCGCTGAAGGTGAGTAGACGTGGGAGAGAGATAGAGAGAGGTTCACAGGTTCTGCATTGATAAGTTTTCACAATTCGTTGAAAAAAAATGGTTAATGAGTGCTAAGTTGATAATTTTCATTGATTGATTAGGAAACAACGTGAAATGTTCCATGGTGTGTTTAATTGTTTTTACATCACCACTTTTCGACGTGCTATTGTACGACCGCCTCTGTGTCTTTGTATGATTTTGGGATTTAAATGACAACACTACACACACCCATCGGGTGAGGCAAGTGAAGCATACGCGACCTGTTTACACACGGAGGAGAAGGCCCTTATCTAGCCGTGTGGCAGACGATCGTGACATTTGGGGTCATCCGGTACCAAACCGTTGTTACCCTATGTAGGGTGCAGTTTGTTTCATTCCGCGCAACATAACACGACCGCTACGCAATCGTTTCACTGAATCGCCCTAATCGCGTTGTCGATCGTGGCTGGAATTTGAGTGTAATGAGAGCTCCCGGAACAAGCGGAGTTGATTATCGCTTTGTATGATTTTTTGGTAAATCAATCCGGGCGGATCGTGTTGCAAATTTTCAATTGCAAATGTAACCAAACGACTCATTGTTTTATTGGGATTGGTCCTCTGTATAAGCTATTTGCAGAATAATATTTTTTTTCAGCAATTATGACAATTTTTATGCATGACGTAATGTTTGATATATGCACCCAAACATTTACAAAGGAAATACTAAGACAATCAAATAATATGATATGCAACAATAGTTTCTTGAATGATTGGGATGTGAATCATTCCTTTTTTCTACGTGCATAACTAAACTTCCTTCGCGTAGATCTCAATGTCTATGCTGTGGAATTCTGCTTACGCTTGTAAGCGACGCATAACAACTCACTTACAGCGATAAGACGAAATGAGTCACCGAAAGATAAGCAGTCGTCTGCAGGGAACCGGCTACGATGTGACAAATTCTAATTTTGCCTTATTTTCCCTTTACTCGACTATTACAGCGCGATCGCGATCAATCGACCCGCGAAGACCCGCAAAGCCAAGCCCAACGGCAAGCGTCCGCCAAGCTGGCACTCCGGAAGCAGCTAGAGAAAACATTGCTTCAGGTAAGACAAACAACCAACCAACCAACAATGTGATTTTTGGCGCTGTGCAATTCAACCATATCCATCTCTCTACTATTCCGAACAGATTCCACCACCCAAGCCGCCACCGCCGGAGATGCACTTCGTGCCGAACCCGAGCAACATCGAGTTCGTCTATCTGCTCGGGCTCGAGCACGTGGTGGACTATCTGACGAAGGACAAAAAATCGAACCCACCACAGCACCCGTACCGGTGCGCGCAGTGCAAGATCGACTTTACGCCCGTGTGGAAATGGGAGAAACAGGGTAAAAGAGGAAATCCCACTTTTCAGAACAGTCCAGGTTTTGTGTTGTTTCCTTTTTTGTCGCCATCAAACACCCTCGCCATTGCCGCCACCCGTGACTAAGCGTGGCGAGCGGGTGCGATGGTTTTTATGTGTCGAAGCGCACGAAAGAACACACAAATGATTGCTAACGTTTTTTGCTTTGTGTTGTTTCCCCATTTTTTCTATTCTCTCCCCCCACGCGGCACACAGTTGGCAAGGATCCGAAGGTCATCTGCGAGCAGTGCGTGACGAGCAACGTGAAGAAGGCTCTGAAGGCCGAACATACGAACCGTCTCAAGACGGCGTTCGTGAAGGCGCTGCAGCAGGAGCAGGAAATCGAGGCCCGGCTGGCGGCCCAAAGCAGCCCCTCGCCGGTCGACATCCATCCAACGCCCTCGTCCACCCCGGGACTGCGCGAGCAGCGTGAGTTGCGCGAGCTGGAACAGGCGCAGCAGCAGGCCCAGCAGGCCGCCGCCCTGCAGCATCTCCAGCAGCAGCAGCAGCAGCAGCAGCAACAGCAGCAGCAGGCGGCAGCAGCCGCAGCAGCAGCGGCAGCGGCCGCCGCCCAACAGGAGCGGCAGGAGCGCCAGCAGCGCCAGAAGGAGCAGCAGGAGCAGCTGCGCCAGCAGCAGGTACAGCTGCAGCAGCTACAGCAGCAGCAACTACAGCAGCAGCAACAGCAACAACTTCAACAGCAACTGCAGCAGCAACAGCTGCAGCAGCTCCAGGAACAGCAGCAACAGCAGCAGCAGCAGCAAAGTCGCCATCACCATCTGCACCAGCTGCATGCGGCCCATCTGCAGTCGCAGGCGCCCTCAAAATCGAAAACTCCCACGCCGACCCCGCGCCCAACGCCCACACCACCGAACCAGCATCAAACACCGCCACCCGCGTCCAGCTCCCGCTCCAGCCGGCACAGTGCGACGGCAAACGCGACGGCAGAGGCTGCCGCCGCCCAGCTAACGGCGCTGGCCGGGCTAGGCGGGCTGGGTCAGCTCGGCGCGCTCGGCAACTTCGGCAGCCTGGGCAATCTGGCCAACCTCAGCAATCCGACGGCAACGGCGGCCGCCGTCCAGGCAATACAGCAGCAGTTCTTTAGAGGTTTGTGCCGCCTGCTAAATGCTAAATGAGGCACCATATCCACTAAAGCCCGCCCTTCTTTGTTTCCACCGTTCACAGGACTGCAGCAAAACCTACAGGCCGGTAACCTAAACATGAACAGTCTGCAGGCGCAAATGATGCAATTTTCGCCCCTACTGTACTCCTATCAGCTGGCAATGGCTCAAGCAGCAGCGGGTAAGTGCGGACAGCGTATCCAGTCGAGATTTAACCCGTCAAAACAAATGATTAATCATACACTTTCATCATCGTAACGTACAGCTTCGTTATCGGCCGCCGGTAAGGGTTCCTCGATAGCCGAAATGCAGCGTGCGATAGAGCTGCAGCGTCAGTATCAGGAGATGATGTCCCAATCCAACCCTGGGCCGAGCAACAGTAGACAAAATAATTGGAAATCTTAAGCAAAGCAACCCGCTGGAGAGACAAAGAGAGAAGGAGAAAGCGAGAGCGTGCGGAATGGTCCATTTGGGCAAAACAGTGATGGCAACATACAGCAGCAGGCAACTTTGGGACTTTAAGAGCAAAAGAAGGCGCCATGAGCGTAATGTGACTGCGGCACTTATGCTAACTGATGCAAATGACGTTCGAGACGACTTCCGTCCGAATTTGTCGTCTTCGCCGATTGTATGCCAATGGACAACCGCACGCACACAGACACACAAACACACTAAACCCAAACAAAAAGGACGTAAATTTCATGCAGAGAAGGCTTCTTCGCCGACTGGCCGGCAGACTGACTCTGGCTGGCTTTAAATGCTATGAAGGTCAAACGATGAGAGGCGGCAAACATAGTGAGTGCTGTTTTAGTGATAAGCGATTCTTTCTGTTTATATGTTTTATATCATATTCTTTTCTTTTTTTTTTGTACAATGACGATAACTAAGATCGTACGCATTAGGACGGTAATTTTTAGATAATTTTGTGGCTAGTTGTTGTTTGAACAAAGGCAGAATTTTGTTCGCTCACGTTTCGAAGAACGCAAGTTCACACTAAGGTACTACTACTACTAAACGACGCCCCTCCAAATTACGCGCCAGCGACAGAAACCCCCGTAAGAAATCGAACTAAAAAGCAACGCGATCATCATCCCGTCCCGATCAGGTCGATTCGCGTGTGATAAAGTTAGCTAGAGGAAGGTGTGTCAAAATGCACCTTTTTACAGTCACTTTTTGGCAGTTTAGGGAAAGGCACTCGCGGATTGGCCTTTACCCATCCCATCCCTTCACCCGTCGTTGGTGCTGTCGTGCGTATATGTGTGTGTGTGTGTTTTGTTTTGCGTGTGTAATGCACGTGCTTTGCCTTTTGATAGCGACGATAAGCTTGTGTTTTCGTTTTGCCACATTTAAAGTTTTATTCAGCTGCACACTTGAATATCAATGTTTGATTTTTCCACTAACAACACACACACACATATATATGGAATTATATACTATTAGGAAGATAATTAGGCACCATGGTTTGCAGTGGCTTTCTTACTACTAGTACTACTACCTAATACTATTAGGGTAAATTGTGTTTATGCGCTTTAAGCAAAAACACACCCAAGTGAAAGGGACAGGTCGATGATAGTAGCAAGGCGGGAATATTGAATTTGATTTTAAGTTTAAAGTTCAAATCAAAGTTTTTTTGTTGTTGTTTTGTCGAATAATGTGACTTGCTGCTAAACCACAGAGTTGCGTATAATTTCCCATACTGGAGCTCTAGTCTGTGTAAAATGGCTAATTTACAGCTGTTTTAACTTAAATTTAGCACAGCAAGACCAATTTCTAATCACTGACCATTTTCCTAAAAACACTTTGTGCAGGAAAATTGTAATTTTGAATCCAACCAAATTGCATATCTCGAGGCACAAGACTTTGGCACTTTTGCTGAATGTTCGTTTGGTTCGTCAATGACAGCATCGAAATACGACCAAGTTAAGCCCCAATCTGACTGATAATACGTGGTTCAGGTTTATTCACAGCAGGACACCCGAGTTCTGCGTGTGAACGGACTGCAAGAGCCGCCGGGGCACTATTTGTTTCACAAAATACTTCGTTTTCATAGCTTCTAAAAGACTCTGTTTTGTGTTTGAACGTGCATTGGTGACAGGCAGACAGGAAGGTGTAATAGCATTAAACATCCAACTGTGAATTATTCCTAATATCGACCACTACGATACGAATAGACTATGGGAGACCTCGTTCTTCCTACATTCAACACACTCTCATCTTTATAGAACAATAGGATGATTCTCTGTGTCTTTAAATTTGTTGAAAAAATCAAAAGATTGTTTTGTTTTCCCGTTCCTCCTTTTAATTGATCCAAACCAAGCTTTTTTTGGTTGCTTTTATAGCTTTATAGCCCCTCCTATTGTACATGCCAGGATACTTTCACATCTACCTTTTAGTTAAAACATGTGCCTCTGAGTGTGTGTAGAGTGTTTTTGTTAGGTGATAATTTCCCCGCATCCCCCCACAATCTTTTGGGACTTTTTTCTGTTCTGTTTGCCCCTTAACACCTGAGTTTATTCCTTTCGTTTCAAGCAATATGTGCTGAATACACACATAATATCATGAGAGCGTTTCTACGTAAACTTACCTACCAAATATAAAGTAAACCATCGTAACTAAACCTATCCTAACGTAATGGAAGGACATTAACACACAACACTTTTCTGCTGACATGCATCATTATTACGATAATAATGATGATGGGGCTAAGCATATGATGGTTTAGCTGCGACATTCGAAGCAATGAGGGATGAAACAAATTCCCAATCAAATAACAAAACAAATCTTCTTCCCCCCGCCGCACCGCTGTCCCTTCTCGTCAACTGTAGGGAATGTGGTCCCGTTTCTCTAAATTGCAAAATTTGTGATAAACTTTTTGCGTTCTTGCCTGGGAATACATTAGAACCGGCACACACGGTGCGCGCTCTGTGCAGGAATTATCGTTTGCTCAATTATACACATAGAGAAACTCGAGACGGAAAAGGGTAGACAACGGCTACGTAAGGGAAGGATGGTTTATTTTTATTAAGTATGCAAAGATCTGGGACACTCGAGAACAAGAACAAGGAGTAATAGAAGTAATAGAAGATCGTCTTTTTGGAAAAAAACAAATAACCGATCTTGCACCATGAACACATTGATGCTTTCTTTTTGCACGCTTGTGCAACAGTTATGAGGTTAAATAGTTTACGTTAGTTAGACTTTTTTTGTGTACAAATGTGTTTCGTTCTGTATTGCCTTATCAATTATAATTTCATCTATATGACGTTTCATAGCCCGTTTTGTTGAAATGTGGTTCATTTTTACGACTAGTTGTTTTCCCCCTTTTTTGTTTGTTACCCATTTTACAACAATGGTTCATGGTGAACGGCCACACAAAACTTACACTGTGAGAGAGGCATGAGAAGGAGGTAACATCAAAAGTAGCAGCTATGCAAGGATAAGCTGTATTATGTTTTAAATTCAACGGTTTTCTTTTCGAAATGATGCGTCAATACGCTTGCAAAAAAAGAAAGTAAAGCAAAAACAAAAAAAAAACAAACCAACAACCACAACAAGAAACAAAACTAAAAACAAGAGAGGTTAAGTTAGCTTAAAGTTTAGACAAAAAGAGAAAAAGGTAAGGTGGTAAGCGCGTGTAATGTAAGGATTGGATGAAAAAAGTTTAACAAAAAAAAGAAGAAGATGGGTGAGACATATTTTAGGCAAATAACAATAACGAAAACAATTGAATAAGATGCTACAGTAAACGTGTAAGGCTCTACTGTTAGGATGGAAGAGATGTGGTATAAGATATGATAAAACAAAAAGGAAAATGTGAGCATGTGTGCGCGCGCTAGAAAGTAAACGCGAAAAGTATAAGGGAAGGCGAAAAATTTACAAAGAAATTCTAAGTAATATTTTTTAAGTCTAGGCTAAAAACGAATTTTGGTGGTCGTAAGGAAACAAAAACAAACAAGCAAAAATGTAAGGGATGGAGAAAAGCGTGTTTTGCTCGAAAAGCGGTGTGAGTTTTTTTTTCTTCTATTTGATAGCTTGCTTGAGAAAGGACCGATCGAGGGCGTACGGTAACGAAGCCGAAGGGAAGAAAGTGAGAGCAGCAGGAACATGGTGTGCGGGACGGACTAATCAAAACCACAGTAAAGAGAGCAGGCAATTTAAAATGCGCGAAACATGAAAAGAAACCTTTCTCTTCTCCTAAAACACACAAAATTAGGCCTTAACTTTACTTGTGTCACACAGTACCAAACACACAAAGTGGGGAATTCTTTTTTTTATTCGAAAACATAATGGCAATATTTAGAAAAAAGTCCTCTTATTTCTACGATTGTTTCGATCTCGCCAAACAATTCTAGACAGCAAATGACAAAAATTAAGTACAAACTATGTTTTCATTTTTCGGATCTGATTTATATCCTTCTCATACGTTTTGGCCTTTTAAAATACTTTGTTTTTGATTGTTTTTTTATGTGGTATGTGTTTGTGAAAACACAATCTCTAAATTGTTTAATATATTTTCTGTTAAATTTCACTCCCCCAATACACAGTTTGTGTATGGTGTATGGTAGATAGTCCATAGGAACGTTTCCAAGCTAAAAGAAAACCATACGCAGGCAGGCAGGTGTGTAAAAGCAAGACACAAGCAAAAAAGAACGAAACAAAACCGACACACGACTTGACTTCAATTTTGCTATTAATTATCAGTAACACTGGATAATCGATATAAACGAAAAAAAAGAACACTCGAAAGTAATAAAACTACGTTTTTAGTTACTTTACTACAGTTGAAGGGCATTGTAAATGTTGAGAAAGAACAAATGCAGTGACACACATTCTCTTGAGTCGATCAACGATCGTTCCCATCGATCGACACTGTCCGATGGTTTTTAAATGATTGATACGTTTGCATTTCTTTCGCAAGCAGAACTCCCGTTTTGAGCTGTTTTCAACAAAAGCACGATGCTGTGTGTACGTGTGGGTATGACGAACTTGTTCCCCCGATCGATGATGATGATCGTCGTTATCAGTAAAAGAATGTACAACAAACATTCCCATACGCAGTCGCGTCAATCGTGAGCGATCGAACGGCGGTTGTGGTTGTGTTCCAGTAGTAATTGCCCAGACAGTTGCATTTAGATCGCCCCCCCAAAAAAACGTACTTCTTGCAAAACATGAAGCTCAATTTTAGTTTACTACTGCTGTACGGTTTGCTGTTGACGCTGGCGCGCTCCGCCGGTCACGCAAAACCCCTGCACGAAGGTGACAGTCAGCTGATAGCGGTAAGGCGGTGACCCTTTTGCTGTATTACGAAGGGTTCTCTTCACTAACCCCGAGACCGATTTTGCTCCCCTTCCCCCAGAGGCTGCAGCGATACAAGCGACAGTTTTCGCTCAACTTTGGCGCCACGCACGAGGATGGGTACGGGACGGACGTGAACGCGGAAGCGATCGCCAGCCTGTGGAAAAGCCAGAGCGGCAACACCAAGCTGGACGGTTCGGCTAGCTACACGCAGCATTTCGGCGGCCTTTCGGGCGATGGTAAAGCGCGCATTAGCGGAATGTTGACTTTCTCGCACGGTTACTGACACGTGTCGTCCTTTCGTCACTCTCGGGTTGCAGGACGAGATTACCGGCTGAAGCTGAAGGTAGTTTTTACTCGCTAGGTTACCCTCTTTCGGCTATGACGGTAGGTCACCAGAAGTTACCCAGGGAATGGAAAACAAACCGGTCATCATGATGTTGTACCTTGTAGCTACTAAGGGTATTAAACTCCCACACACGATATCACCGTGTTCCTTATGGCCGCACGTGTTGTTGCCTTTTGTTGTTTTTTTTTTATTTACACGCCATATGCGACCCTAAACAACCGATTTTGCATTGCCTACAAGTGTGTGTCTCTGTGAGAAGAATATTGGTGTGGTGGAAAAGGGACGAAAGAACACCCGCGGGGCGAGATTTACTTCAGCTCGGGCAGGTTCGCCGGTGGCCAGGCCCACTGGCTGGCCGGTGCCTGCTTAGCCAGCGGTTCCCAGGGTTTCCAGCCGAGCATCTTGCGCGCGAGCGTCAGCTCGTTTTCTGCCTGCACGATCAGCTCCTCCACCTGGCCACAGTTGATCTTTTGCTCGATTTCACGCACATTCGGAGTCTGAGTGGACAACGGACAACAAAATAAATGAGAATTGTAACAAAAAGGCGGTTCATCGGTCCACATCGCACATCGGGTTGCTTACCGTGGCGACCACCTTGGCACGCTCGGATACGATCTGCTCGGTGTAGCGTCGGTAGGCCGCATCCTGGGGCATCTTCGAGACGGCACGCAGGATCTTGTTGTACAGCGCCGTCAGCGTGTGGTGCGGATTCTTGGCCACGTGCAATCCGGTCAATCCGGTAGCCTGCAGGAGAGATGAGGTGCAAAAGGTGTGAGGTCCTTTCCATTCCGTGCCGGTTTATTTGTGACATAATCAGTGCAGCCTCTTTCGTGGGGACAAACCTATTTGTACTGCCCAAGGCTTATTTATGCACCTTTACCTACCTTCTTGATAACGCCGGCCATTGCGGAAGCTTTGCGTAAGTGGCTAAAAGTGGAAAAACAAACGTTAATAACAGTTTGGAGGCGAATTTCGCGAATAAAAAGCCCACAGCAATCGTACCGAGAGTGCTCGAGACTGGGAAAATAATATTTTCTTTTTCCTCACGCGACAAACGTCAGCTGTTGACAGCTCTACGCAGCTGAAGCCGCGACTATACGTCGTCGACCTTCGTTGTTGACGTTTGTGGTGGAGGAAAAAAGGTCGTAAAATGACGTGAGGTTTTTTTGTGCAAAAAAGATAAATAATCACAGTCTCGCGTTTTGCAGTGGGGCGGTGGGTTGTGTTTGTGTGTCTCGCTCGTAATTCTATATATCACAGCTAAGCAGTTCGGTAAAAGCTTTATTTCAACCAAAATTACGCAAATCGCTTCATTCGCCTTTCCGACTCGAGTGCAGTACCAACAGCAACGAAGAAGTGGTGTGGCACAAAGAAAACGGGAAAGAAAAACAACAACAAAGATTATCGCTTCTGGGTAGAGTAGGCGAAAAAGGTCGGAAGGTGCAAAGAAGGGAAACGAAGAAGAGAAAAAACAACAAACACTGGTGTTTGTGTGTGTGTGTGGGTTGTATACCAATCCAAGGGGTTCGTAACAATTTGCTGCGCGTTCAATTTGCTTCCTGCACATTCATTGCACGGAAGCAGCAAATCAAAAAGGAGAGGGTGAAATCGGGGGTGTGTGTGTTTGAAGAAAGCGAACGATATCAAATACAACCAGCCCGTCGCATTCGTCGAAACAAGTAAATAAAACCCACAACGGAAATCGACAGGGTGGGGTGGTGTGCGAAAAAGTGAAAAACCACCCCCCCACACACCCACAACAAAACACACACTCTCTGCCTTTTTTCACCCGTGCAGTGTGGTAACGGAGTGCACACACACAAACACACAGTCGCCTATTGCTTCAAATGCTGCCAACGTTCGGCTACTGTGATGAAATTGTAGAAAGTGTTACCCAGCCAGCTTGTATCGCGATACAGCAAATTCTGTCGCTCCGAAGGGACAACATCCCTTCCTGAAGGAAACAGTTCTCGTACACCAGTGCATACTGCTGCTGCTGCTGCTGCTGCTAGTGGTGGTAGTGGTGGTGCATCGTGAAAATTGCGTCGTACTACTACGTGCACTGCTGGTGGAAGCGTTTGATGGGGTTGTGGCGGGGCCGAAGGGAACGACGGGCAGATCCTACCACTACGCCTCCGGAAGCGAAACAGCAGCAACGTTCACCTATAACGACGACAACAGCGACAACAACCACAGCAACACCTGCAACAAAGGGCGAACGTCATCATCGATCCGAGAAGGGTTGTTGCATCGCAGCGGCAGTGGCGGAACCGTACGGTGGTGGTGAGGTGAAAGCTGTGACCGTATCGCGTCCCGATCAAGGGCATTTGCAACGTGCTGGTGTTGTTGCTGCTCCGGGCGGTCCCAGCGTGATGTGTAGCAGCCCAAACTGGGGCCAGCTGCCTGCCCTTGCGATAACGAACGTTTTCCAGCACCTGGACCATCCGGATCGGTTGAACGCGTCGACGGTATGCTGGCACTGGCGGTCTGTGATTTTTCAACCAAGGTAAGAGGCCTACTGGGGAAGGAGAACCGGCAGGGGAGATAAATTGCAAGTCGTTCACTTTCTCCTACATATGTACATCAATCTTGTCGCATTTTTCTTTCCCCTCGCAACATTACGCAAATAATTAAAATGTTTTTTTGCTTTCCACCCGTTTTTTAGATTCTTTAAACGCATTCAGTTCGATGTCGCTCGTGAGCAGAACAAAAAGAATAGCTTCTTTTTGCAAAAGCTTGCTCATATCGTAAGCGAGGCGAAGGTTACGTTTGATTCCTGCAATCTGTACGATGTGGAGCTTACTGCGGAAATTCTATACAAGTAGGCGGAGCGAAAAAAACAAAACAAAAATGCCCAAAAGTGTCAAAAGGATAAAAAATTTGCTTCTGCATTCTTTCTTCTGCATCCCTGTCTTTCAGGCTTAGCAAAAGTGCTCGCCTGCTCAGGCTTTCCATCCTTCCGAAGTACGCGACCCTAGTTACACCGGGTCGGTTCTATTCCGAGGAAGAATGGAACTACATCCTCAAGTAAGTGTGTCTCGCTCATTCTTTGATATGTTGTTTATAAGCCGCTTTTGCTATAAAAATGATAATTCTTGCAGGCTCTTTGTTCAACCACTGATAGCACTGCTTAGCCGCAAGAATCCACCCCTGCGGGCGCTAGATTTGGGTTGTTCTGAAATTCTTGCCCTCCATGCATCGGACTTTCTGACCGTGAGTGGTGTGAAGCCGCCGTCCTTCTTTTCATCCAGTGTGTCTTTATCTTCTTTTGCCTTTTTTATTTTATCGCTCCTCATTTCAGCTAACCGCAAAGCCGCAACACCTTGAGCGGCTCGCCTTTGCCACCGTGAAGCAAGATCCGGGCCACTATCCGTTGGGTTTGATCGAGCCGCCGCTGCTGGAAAAATGTACCGCCCTGCGTGTGCTCTCGCTCGACTACGACAGCCTGTGCGATGAGGTGCTGCAGACGCTGCAGCTTCTACCGCTGCGGCAGCTGATCGTGCACGTGCACGGTATCGACGAGGACCACTTCGGGCTGTCCGAGGAGGCGTGGGCTAGCTTTCGCAACAAAAATCCCGAAACCGAGCTGCACCTGACGCTGGTGTGCGCGTACGAGGCGGTGGAAATACTGCACACCCACATCCTGCGGCCGTCGATGCCGCTGACCCATCTGAAGGTGTTGTTCTGTGAGAAGGTATGGACTAGTGATGGGAAAAATGAAGATTTCGTCGGAATCGATTCCGGCTAGCTCCGAAGTTTTCTGGAATCGATTCCGGATAGTAGGTCCGTTCCGGAATTGGTGCTGGAATCGGCTCCAGAATTGGTTCCGGAATTGGTTCCGGAATCGGCTCCGGAATTGGTTCCGGAATTGGTTCCGGAATCGGCTCCGGAATTGGTTCCGGAATCGGCTCCGGAATTGGTTCCGGAATCGGCTCTGGAATCGAAACTGGCTCCGGAATCGGTTCCGGATTCAACTCTGGAATCGGTTCCGGAACCACCTCCGGAATCGACTCCGAAATCGGAATCGATTCCAGCATCGGAATCGACGCCGGAACTGATTCCGAACACGGAATCGGAATCGGGCAGATCCGATTCCGAGCTCCCGCCACTCCCGCCACTAGTATGGACGGGTGGATTGGAGACATTAATTTCGAACAGGGCCGGATGTGTTGTGATTTAAATTTTCTTTTCACTTTTTAGATTAATTGCGAAGCTTTGGAATACCTTTCACGCTTTCACAACGAGACCCTACGCAGCTTGATCTGGGTTGATTCAATGGTGAATATTAGAGTAATTTGATAATTGTAATACAATCACTTTAACACTTTGTCCCTACCATCCATTGGCAGCGCATTGAGGAGTATCGCAACATCATGGAGCTGGTAATGCACACGGAGCAGGACCCGCTGGTGATGATGGCATGGCGATGCAAAAAGCTGCAAGAGCTCATCGTGCACGGGTACGTGCTCGATCCGCACAATGTCGTCGGCGTGGCGCGTTTGCGTGGCCGCGAGCTGCAGGTGCTGGAAGTGTCCGGCATTCATCTTTCCATCCCATCCGTCATGGTGTCACCATTTATCGAGGTATGCGAGCGAGAGAGATAGAGAGAACCTACGTGATTTCCCTTGATATTTATTGCTTTGCTGTTGTTCCTCATTTACAGGAAATTAGTGCACAACTTGGCCGAAAATGGTGCCCACTGGATGCGAAAACACTTCCACCCGCTCTCCGGTTCTATCCCGTGTCGGATGAGGTACGTGATCAGTACATCTTAAAGTATATTCGCAAGGACATTATGGAGTAGCGAGCGCGCACACACAGCGTCCCCAAAAGCGTGCCCCCTACGCGAGAGCGAGAGAACAGCAGGGAGCAGGGTTTACATTCTACATTATATTTCGGGGGAGTTTTTTTTCGCTAGAGTGCGCGACCGCGTGAGAAGGAAAGCGCCGCTTTACAAACCAAACAGTGCTATTAGTGAGCGCATTTCGAAAACATTCTCCTCCACGATACTGAACAATGTGCCACCACCGGAAACCAAGAACGAGGAGGAGGAGTACGCGTTACAGTTCCAATAGTCAAATAACGTTCGTTTGTTTTTGGCTCTCGGGGGGCTGTCTGATCAATGACAAAGACCCCCCACAGCGCTAGAAGATGTTAGAAGTGCTATTGCATCGAACTCTAACGTGGCGAAGAACGGAATGAAATCCACCATCGAAGCCGATTTCGAAGGAAGTGCGCGTACCGCTACGCAACCGAGTACGGAAGACTGAGAGCTTTAAAAACCACCTAGAGAGAAAGAGAAAGACAGAGAGAGAGGAGTTGATGATCGAGTAGTATTCACACTGTCGCTGTGCATAGCGTAAAAAGCAAGCCTACTATTAACAGCAACAGCACCAGCAGCAGCAGCAGAAAAATCCGCTGATACAAAACGGGTGTAGTGTGTTATATCGAGCAGCAAGGATATCGGTTTAGACAACTTTACATCGTTTATTTTTTTTTTACAAAAATGCTGTTTTCCCCCGTTTCGTACAACGCATGGTTATATTTTTTCCCCACAAAATGCGAACGATTCACGTGGAAGCGGCCATTGATCATACACACACACACACACCCCAACTAGAAAGGAAATAGTGAGGATTTATTTATACAAAGTAATATATTTTAGAAAATCAGCTAGAGCTAAGGGAAATACCCCACAGTACGAGCAATGACGTCCACAATGATTGGCAAAGCAAGGCCTAAGCAAGCTGGGAAAGCATCCAATAACGATCAACGCGTATCCTGCGTGCACGGATCCTCCAGGAGAGGAGCCATAGGACCGATCGTATCAAAGCAATGAAGATCTCTCCAGTAACATGACGTGGGAATGACGACGAACCTGTGTGAACAGAAACAGGGCGTCGCAACTAAGGCAGTCCACCAAGCACGAAAAGCAGCAAAACCAACGTGTGGTGTTCCGTGATGTGTGTGTGTGTGTGTGTGTAAAGAGTTTATTAAGCCTGACACTCTTGGGTAGGGTATAGCCGCAAAAAAAAACACATTTCGGCTGCAAAACTTGCCATCGGAAAGGATGAGGGGGCGCCAAATAGCAAAACCAAACCACAGGCAACACGCAAAACAAGAACACAAACCCGCAACCAATCTGTGATGATAATTACCACTTTTGTGTTACTCTTAGAGCAGACCCCAGGCCGGACGGATTCTTTTGGTTCCTTTGGTCAGCAACGAAAAAGGGAATTTACGTGTATTGTTTCGTCTTGTCACACACCGCCTCGTAGCGGTAAAATAGCGGAAGGCAGATTTTGTTTTCATCATCGCAAAATGAACCTTTATTTATTGTAGCGTGTACGTTATTTGTTTAAAAAACAAAACATTCGATGTGACGGATTTATTTGTGTTGCACCCCATAGCCAAAAAGAAACATAATACGCATTAGTTAGAGACAGTCCACTGAGTACGTGTACACCGCCGTTCACATAGTTTGATTTGGTCTCGATCGATCGATCCGTAACCAAAGATCGTCTGTTGGGCGGTCGGTTTTAAGTAATTATTGTGCAATTTCTTGCGTTCCAGCGAATCAGGAACCACTTCATCACAAACTGTTGTACAAAAATCTAATCGCCCATCTCAATCAATCAAGTAACTAAAGGAAGAGAAAAAAGGAATATCGTAAAGTGTTCCAGCTACACTGTGTGCCCAAAAATAATAATGGAGTCAAAACATCCTAATCGGGTTGAAGAAAAAGCGAAGCACTATTGTAACACAAATATTCAAAACACTATGGAACTGAAACACCTCAACCTAATGCGAAACTAGACAGTACACGTGTTGGGATGGGAGGTCTATTGCGACCATAGAAGTGAGTTATTTACGAAGCTATAGCTGGCTGGCCCACTTACAACGCTGCAGGCAATCTCAATTATTGTATAGAAGAGAGAAGAAATCATGAAACAAAAACCAAAACTAGCAAAAGCTATATGAAAACACCATAAGCCGTCCTACAGTGAAGAAGAATGGGAAAATGTGCGCGTATATTAACGAATTGCGTACACAATCAGCAAACGGTTGCTCGACCAGCTAACAAGATGCGCATAATATCTAAAAGATTGAAAGCAGATAAAGATTGGAACAAGCTAGAAGAACGACGAGAAAGAAAAACATAATAAAATTAGCCAAATAAACAATTAAAGAACTGATGAAGAATCCAAAAACAAAAACAGAACAGAAGAGAAACATTTTAAACAGAAGAAGGGAACAAAACAATGTCGGTTACAACAAAGTGTGCCTAAAAGTTAAAAAAGGACAAGCATAGTGAAATTACAGTAAAGTAAACTAGGAGAGCACAGATGTGTGTAACGGTAACAAACGCCCATAGTGTTGTAAAACCAGCGCTGCTCAAGAAGAGGAGGACGGAACACACAGTTATTCCGCTCAGGCTCAGAACAACTGAAGATAGTACACACCTTAGGGATGCCGGATGCGAAACGGCGCAACATCAAACAAATAAGCTCTACGAAATGAAACTTACTTTTACAACAAATAGTTTAAACCCGGTTTTGTTTAAAAGACAAAAGCAAAACACTACTCTCAATCAGAGCGAGCGAGAGAGGAAGCCCTACAGTGCAACCACATGCAATGAAACTGAAGAAAAAAAAAACGACAACAAATTCCTTTTACATAAACAAAAAAGAAACCTACATCTGTGATACTATCGAACATGGGGGAAAGGGTTGAGAGTAATAATCGAGAGAAAGCAAAAACAAACAACAACAAAAAAGACGAGAAATGAAGATAAAAATATATATATAGCACGAGAAAAGAAGGTTTTATGCTAGGTAACCTTCCACCACGTGCTCGGAACGGGTTTCGCCGTAGGTCCCCGGCTGAAATCCGTAATCATAGATTTCAAGGCTATAAACGATAGGCTATGCACCCTGCGCATGCGAGGCAAATTTTTTAATATAAGCCTCATAAACGTTCACGCCCCTACCGAAGATAAAGAGGAAGAGGAGAAGGACCTTTTTTACGGCCGCCTCGCTAGAACTATAGATGCGTGCCCCAGGCATGACCTCAAAATCATCCTGGGGGACTTCAACGCAAAAGTCGGTAGGGAGCCAATGTACCGCCAATACACTGGCTGTCACAGTCTGCATGAGCACAGTAACGATAATGGTAGTAGATTGGTCCAGTTCGCCGCAGCGAACAATCTGGTTGTAGGAAGTACCAAATTTGCGCGGAGGGACATCCACAAAATGACGTGGGCGCACCCGGATGGCGAATCCTTCAACCAGATCGACCACGTGTTAATAAGCCGCCGACGACAGTCGAGCCTGTTAAACGTCAGAACTTATCGAGGAGCCAATATCGATTCCGATCACTACTTGGTTGGCTTAGTGATACGTTGTAGAATCGCCCGCCCCCGCACCAATGGGGGCGGAGAAAACACGCAGCCTCGGCTCAACACGGACTCTCTAAGGGACATTACTGTCCAACAGGAATTCAAAGCCGCTTTAGACGAGTCTCTACTACCTGAAAACAGATATGAAACTACGAGCGAGAGGTGGAACGCTCTAAAAACAAAAATAATAAACTGTGCAAGAAATATACTCCCACCACGTCGTGGCAACACCAAATCTGGCTGGTTCGACGATGAATGCAGACAAGTGACCGAACGTAAGAATACTGCATACCGAGCAATGCAGCAACGGCATAGAACGCGGGCATGCGCAGAGGAATATTCACGGCTCAGACGCGAAGAGAAACGAGTTCACCGCTCTAAGAAGCATGCCTTGGAAGAGCAAAACATGCGGGAACTCGAGCAAACCAGAGAGGCGTACGGACCGACACGAAAGTTTTACCAAGCGATAGCAGGTCACCGAAACAACGTGGTACCTAAGGTAACCTGCTGTCGCAACAAGGATGGAGATCTGGTTAGTAACCAGCCAGAGGTCCTCTCGCGGTGGGCTCAGTACTTTGATGAATTACTCAACGACCAGTTAAACGAACAGCTAGAAGCGCCACTAGCAGATAGTGTCATGCTACTGCCACCTAGCATAGAAGAAACACGAAAGGCTATCCGTCGGCTGAAAAATAACAAGGCACCCGGAACCGACGGAATTGCAGCTGAACTGGTCAAGAATGGAGGTGCACGACTAGAAAACGAGATTCATCAAATTGTTACTGAGGTGTGGGATAGCGAATCGATGCCTTGTGATTGGAATCTCGGCATCATCTACCCCGTATACAAGAAGGGAGACAGGTTGGACTGCAACAACTACAGGGGTATTACGGTGTTGAATACCGCCTATAAAATATTCTCCCTGATCCTTCAGGATCGCCTTGTCCCGCACGTCGAAGAGACAGTAGGAAACTATCAAAGAGGATTCCGAAACGGAAAATCAACCACTGATCAGATCTTCACCATGCGGCAGATCTTGGAGAAGATGGCTGAATACAAAAACGACACATACCATCTCTTCATAGACTTCAAAGCCGCATACGATAGCATAGCCAGGGTAAAACTGTACGACGCTATGAGCTCATTTGGAATCCCGGCCAAACTGATAAGGCTAGTTAGAATGACTATGACCAACGTCACATGCCAGGTGAGGGTGGATGGAAAACTCTCAGGACCTTTTGCTACCACCAAAGGTCTGCGCCAGGGGGACGGGCTTGCCTGTCTCCTATTCAACTTGGCGCTAGAGAGGGCCATCCGCGACTCGAGGGTGGAGACTACGGGAACCATCTTCTATAAGTCAACCCAGATCCTGGCATACGCTGATGATATAGACATCATTGGTCTGCGGCTCTCCTATGTAGCAGAAGCCTACCAAGGGATTGAGCAGGCGGCAGAGAGCCTCGGATTGCAGATAAACGAGGCAAAGACCAAACTGATGGTGGCAACATCAGCGGACCTACCAATAAATAATCCGAATCTACGTAGGTGTGACGTACAGATAGGTGAACGCACTTTTGAAGTCGTCCCACAATTCACCTATCTTGGGTCAAAGGTCAGCAACGACAACAGCATGGAAGCTGAGTTGCGCGCAAGGATGCTGGCTGCCAACCGGTCATTCTACAGCCTGAAAAAGCAGTTTACCTCAAAGAACCTGTCGCGACGGACGAAGCTGGGACTATATAGTACCTATATAGTACCAGTACTCACATACGCCTCTGAGACATGGACACTGTCCAAATCTGACGAAACCCTCTTAGCCGCGTTCGAGAGGAAGATGCTCAGAAGGATACTTGGCCCCGTATGTGTGGAAGGACAATGGAGGAGCCGCTATAATGACGAGCTATACGAGATGTACGGCGACCTCACTGTCGTACAGCGTATAAAGCTCGCCAGGCTCCGGTGGGCTGGCCATGTTATACGCATGGAAACGGACGACCCAGCCCGTAAAGTCTTTTTAGGCCGTCCACAAGGACAGAGGAGGCGTGGTAGGCCCAAATTGAGGTGGCAAGATGGCGTGGAGGCGTCCGCCATTAAGGCCGGGATAACGGACTGGCAGACGAAGGCGCGAGACCGTGAGCGGTTTCGGACACTCCTGAGGCAGGCCAAGACCGCAAAGCGGTTGTAGTGCCGGATAAGTAAGTAAGTATGCTAGGTAACAGCTAACACAATATGACCAAGGAAAGGCGAGTGGAAAAACAAGGACGCATAAAGATTGCAGCAAAATAAACACAAAAATTACAAGCAATTGCTGTTGAAGAAACCAAACAACTTAACTGCAAAGTCAGCCAGCGCCATCCCATAAAAGGCGGCGGAAAGCTTGCTCGTAAAAAAACGAAATAACCACAACACCTCAAACGAGACGGATAATAAATGCTCCTGGCGAACGACCAAAAGTAGGCAAGCATAACAGCCGTACTCTAGGCATAATAATGGTTGGATTAGTTCTTACGATCAGGCAGGAGGGAGCGGGGGGTGAATTTCATAGAAACACAATTTAGTAGGAAGGTTTTGGTTTAAACAGTGAAAGGAAAATAGCAAAAAACGCAAACATTTGCAAAAGAACGGACGGATACATTATTTTCTATTAAGCGTAAGCGTATATATTTTGAAACATGTTGGTTGTCTATGTATGTGTGTGTGGCATTGTAAAACTGATAACACCGCGTCATTGATTTGGTACGAAATATGGGCCCAACGGGTTTTTATTCACACACAACAATGGAATTATTTCTGTTGCCCTATTATTCCAACATCACAACATTAGAGATAAATTTCAAAAGATGAGATATATTTATTAAAAATCGTTCTGTACGAGAAAAAACAAAGAACTACTACAGTAAAAGGAGGAGGAGCAAATGAAATAAAAAAAAAACAATAGTAATGAAGACACCAAACAATTACTACAATAAATATAGTGAAATGAGGTAACACAACATAAAATAAAACAACTCCACGCAATGAATGTGCGTAAGCCTTAAGCACCACATGAAGAAGAAGAAAAAGAAGAATAAAAACATACAAGTAACAAGTGAGATTAGCAAACGAAAACAACTTGAAACAACTCAAAACAAAAGGGAAAAGGTGTTCCAGCTAACAGACTAACATCGAACACTTGAGGCAGAAGGTGGAAAAGTGGTAGTGTGGTAGAGTGTGTAACTTGATAGAAGGCATACAAAATACAACTACAAACCAACGGATGGATCGAAATACGATGCTTACCATATTTCTTTCAAACCATTGCTAGGTGAAGAGTTCTACCCGTTTTAAAGCAGAAACGATAAAAAAACGAGAAGATTTTTTCATTTTATTCCAAGGATGTATTAAAGATAGTGTGTGCACAAAGCAGGAAGCAAAACAGAAAGCAAACAAACACAACAAAATATATGCATTGTGAGATCTTGATAGTGTGAATTAAGGAAATTAGAAAACAAACAGAACAAAAGAACAAAACACTCGATAAATCTTTCAGAACGAGTGTGTAGAAGAAAGCAACGAAATCAACTTAACTAACAACAAGAAAACTCCACACGAGTGAAAAATGCTGCCAAAGAAACAACTGCACGGAAAAGTGCGATAAGAGATGGCATGCTTAAACACACATATAGAATTGGAAAGTTACAGCCAATTGCGGTGGAGCTGAAAGAAAGATGACGCGTGTCGCGTGTGACGCAGAACTGTGCCAGAGAAACCGTACATTCCAGCAAGGAGCAAGCAAGAATAATAACTGTACTTGAAAAGCAGAGAGCAAATGAAAGGAACAGTTTCAGTGGATCGTTTTGTGATCGTACGAAAACCAACCGAAAGGGCAGAAGAGTCTATAAAAATGTGTAGAATATTTTGAAATGTGTCTGAGATAGATCCAGGCAAAGGAGAAAAAGAGATACAGAAAGAGACATGTAGCAAAATGTAATACATTTTCTGCGATAAACCAACAGCCAAAGTATTAATTAGCGCACGAAAATCCCTTATCGTACTGCTTGTGGGTTCTAAAACTCCTAGGTGGAAAGCTCAATAAATGCGAAGGAAAATAAAAAGCAAAAGAATTGCAAAACAGATTGTAGATAAAAGCAAAAAAGTGATGCTACGCGGCGTAAAAGAATGTGAAAACAACAGTAAAACAAAAATCTTAAAGCAAATAGCAAAAAGATGTAAACCAAGCGCGCAAAATAAAATTCATCGTAACGCGGGGAAGGACGAGAAAACAAACGAAACAAGTGAAAAACAAACTTACAAAAACAAAAGCAAGATTGAAATCAACACCATCTGTGATACTAAAAAAGGGAGTTACGAGTAATGAAGCGAAGAAAACAACAAACAAACAAACAAACAAACGTAACGTTAACGTATAACATCAAAATGATCAAAACAGAAAAAATCTAATGCTTAATGGTGACTTAAAGCCAAGCCAACGCCGCCCAACCGACAGTGGCAACCAAAAAACCGTGGCAGCGGCCTGATTTGAAACAAAATGGTGGTAAACAACACAAACTAAGCGCTCAATATAAAACGTAACCGCACCATAAAAAAAAACAAACAAACAAACAAAAAACGAAAGTACTGTAGAGAAGTGATAAAACGTACTGTTTAAATTAATATATCAATCGACCACTCGCCCACCACCTTCTCGGTCGGACGCAGATCGTAAGTAATTGGAAGCAAATTTAATTTAAATAATTCTTCTTCTTCTTATTTGGCTCAACAACCGATGCCGGTCAAGGCCTGCCAACCCACTTGTGGGGTTGGCTTTCAGTGACTTATTGATTTCCCCCCATAGCAGGATAGTCAGTCCTACGTATGGCGGCACGGTCTATTTAGGGTTTGAACCCATGACGGGCATGTTGTTAAGTCGTACAAGTTGACGACTGTACCATGAGACCGGCTCGTTTAAATAATAATGGTTTGAAATTTGTTTTTGGTTTTTTCTTGTTTGTTTTATGTTGTAGTTTTTGTGTTTTAAAAGAATCAAGAGCAAGCACATATACATTGTGAGCAAGTAAAGTCGGCAACAACAGCAAAAGCGAAGAAAAATCGATGCTTCGAAGATGAGTAACTTAAACGAGCGATAAGCTACGAACAACCGCCGATTGTTCTATGAGGAAGAGAAACTGTTAGCAAAGAGAAGGAGAGAAGATAAATGTGCTATTTTGTGAAGTGAAGTGTGTGTGATATGGTGTGTATCACAACTCGATTCACGACGTACCGATCTTTTGAATCGTTTTACAGAAGGCAAACGCAGAATAATGGGAGGATTATTTTAATAACACACAGTCTTCACACATACTCTTCAAAGCACTGTTGCGATCCTTGATGTGTACATTTAAAATAGCACGTCGCTTATACCGGAGAAAACAGCTATAAAGTGTGCTTCTTCCTTTTTAACGACACGCGTGCCCTCCTGGTGGTGCCCCGAGTGAAGCAATATTTTCCTTGCTTTTTTGGATGTTAAAAAAAAACCCCTTGAAAAAGAAAATCCTACAATGGAAAAGGAATATTTTGAGTGTGTTTTATGTGTTGAAGTTTTCTTTTTTTTTCTTAAATGCTTTGCTAAGCTGACAGGGCGTCAACTTTGTCTACCTAAATGCAAACGCAAATTAGCCAATTTTCCCCGCAATTAGCCGCGCCGTGCACAGTAAAAATGTGTGTGCATATGTGGTGCTTGTGTAAGTATGTATGTTGTATGTATGTTTGCCCTTTTCTTATAATGACATAGTACGCGTACTACATGAATTCGCTGTGTGAACTCTATTATTCAGTCGTCAAACGCGGCAGTGCGCGTGATGCTCATAGTCTCTTACGATTGAGCAGCAAATGTAATGCAAAATCCCCGCCACTGTTGTGCAACTGTGTGTACACAGCTGTACGGTAATCTACATAAATCAACCTTCTCTTCTGTCTCTCTTGTCCGTCTGTGGACGAGGAATTTGGCTTTGAGGAAATAAATTAATGGATTAATAAAGCATATAACATAGAGGAAATATGTGTACTCAAAACAACTCAAAAGATGTGTGCTAGTTTCATTTCTACTTTCTTTCACATATTTATAACACCGTGGGAACGGTTTGTGCAATTTTACATAGGTTTAATCTTACTTTGGCATACATTTTTAATAGCTAAAATATGAAAGTGATGACCCGGCATATTTAAAACTACGAGAACACATCCCGTACGAAGGTGTCGCTACAGTGTACGTGTATCTCTCTGTCTATCTGCCCTTGTTGTGTTGGATTGCCGTTGGATGAAAGAAAAGAACAACTTTAATTTCACTCAACCACCACCACATACTCAACGACGTTCTATTAAATTTTCCCTTCAATTTCACGCTTCTTTCACACAGCACACTTTTCCACTCCGCTTTGTTGTCGTGCAGAGCTCGTCACGCTGTAATGTGTTCCCTATTGTTGTGTTTTGAATCGTTTTTTACTTTTCTTTTAATTTAACCATAACACATGCTCATTCTCTTTTGACCTCTAAAAATGCACTAAAATCTCACAAAAAGAGGAGAATCTCCTAATAAGCAACGAGTACCAATGCGCGGCAGTTTGACCCCTGGAAAGTGTGGGCGCCTGCTCCGGGCATCCGGGAAAGCGGCGTTTACCACTCTCTAACACGTTCATATCATCATTATACCTAGAAACACTTTGCTTACAAATAATCAATAGAAATATGCAATAAAAAACGATTTCCTTTTTGTTCCGTACCACTGCTGTTTTGCAAAAAATGCGTGTAAAATCGAGCTGCCGTGCGCCGTCGGAAAATGTTATGTTACGTTCAGTGGTAGTAGTAGTAGTACGCTAAGTAGAATAAGACTGTGTGTCGAGAGGATGTCGTAGTTAGACCAAAGATGAGCTACTGCTATGAAACAACTTGATAACGATACAGCTCTTCTTCTCTTAGCAAAGACTGTTTGCCATGGAATGCTTTGTAGTAATGTGAGAACCAAAGGGACATGGTTTGATGTCCCCGACTGCTGAGTTTCTCTATGAAGGGTTACTACTTACTGATGGAATGTTTCCTGTGGGTTTCGCCTGTTTCCGCCAGGGGACAGCAGGGAGTATTTCTCGCTCTTTGTTTTCGTTTCCTATCCGCCATTCGCATGCAGATAACGCACGGTGTACGGTGTGTGTATGTGGGTAGAGAGTGAGAAGTTTGTGCTTTTGTGGACGCGTTCGCTAGCGTTTTGCTTGATGGACGCGGTAGGCTTAGGTCGAAGTAACGCCCTTCCTTGCGACCAGCAGGTTTAGGACGGGGTTTTTCCGTATGTAGCTAACCGCCTTCTTGTGCGTAACCATGGTGAAATCGTACCCGTTGCACTGCAAAATTTTGTCATGCATCCGGAGTCCCGATTTCGCCGCTGGGCTACCTTCGTGTACTTCCGTTACATAGATACCCTAGGGATTACCGTTGGGCAGGCATTATTACACCGATTTGCCTCGGTTTTGCTTAAACTCCATACTCACATAATCGGTGTAACCCTGGGGGCTTTTGCGGAAATCTTGATCAATTCCTCCGCCGATTTTGAACCCACACTTTAGCACCTCCCGTCCCTCCTCGTCAATGTCCTTCTCTTTGTGTAACGTTATGGGAATCTGAAAAAGTGAGCGAGAGATAAAGGAAAAGGGATGGAAAAAACGATTGATTTCATTATGTTTGCTGAATTGTTAGCAGAACTGTGCTAATGTTCGACGTTTGCGAAACGAAAAAGGTGTAGGGTTCACACACCAATACGATTTCACGGCCATTTGGGAGGCGTTGGAACGAACATTGTTTACACTGCAATTGACACTGTCCCGATCGAACCATGGAGAAGGTCAATCGGAACAGCGCCCTACCTCAATGGGACACCCCCCTTTCCATCCATCATCAGGTGGGTTTGGGTTATCGCTGTCGCATGTGCGTTTGCCCCGAGGGTACGATGCCGTAAGTGAAGGTGCCCATCATCTACACAGATTAGTCATCAGGAAAGGGCCCAGGGAACTTGTGGGAACTTACGCTTAAACACTCCATGGCCGTGCCTGCCTGGTGCTGGAACGCTTTCTTTGCCATTCTGCCAAGCTGCCTGAGGTAGTTGATCGAACGTCGCACAACACACACACGCACACGCGCTCAGCTGGGACTTCGATGGGGAATTGGTGCTCCAAATCAAGGCGGGCAAACAGCTCCACAAGCCAAACAGCGAAACTCGGTTCCTTTTGCTCTTTGCTTTCGATACGCCTAGGTGTTTGATTTTTTTTTTGTTGCGGATTTCCAAAACAACAGAACGCCCGAACGACAGCTGTCAGGCGGGGGGCTGCCCGGTTTGACAGCGCGCTGTCAAAAGCATAGAGCGATTGTGGACGCATTTTCACCGGGCTGCAATGTAAATCAAAACACATGATTTTATATCACCCGATTTTATTCGTTTTACTCTTCATCTGCTATTAATGCTGTAAGTTTTAATGATGGACATTATTCGCTAAGCGTTTAAAGAAACTCTTTAAAGCTACCTTTTTGCTGTAATACGCAAAACCAAGCAAAAACCTTCTCCACACGTTGACAGTCACTTATCAAAACACGGTGAGTTTCGAGATCATCCTGCTGAATTGCTGTTTTTTTTTGATGCATCGTCCACACAAAAACGCCTCGTCCTCGCTTTAGCTGTTAACAAGTTGTCGAGTCTTTGTAAAAGCCAGTCCTCCACCATCTCCACGCCAGTGTGTTCGCGTGTTTCTTTCCGTAAAAGTGATCATGATTCGTCAGCTTACCTCCCTGTTGTTAATTGTCCTGGTGCTAAGCGTAGACCAGGCAGCGGCCTCCGGAATGGATTTCGGCGATGCATCCGCGCTGGTTATTGGCATCTTTATCAGCGTCATCGGCATTCTGGCCTGTCTTGGGCATCATGCGCGAAAGCTGCAAGCAAATCAGTTCTAACTCTAATCACTCACTTTCTCTTCGTACACTTTGTACACATCAACAAACATCAGCTGTTCTAAAGTTTCCCTCCGTTTATCGACCACCCCATCATTCCTGGCATCGCTCATTCCCCTTCGTTTTTCGTTATAAGCAGTAGCGCAACGATGAGCTACTTACGTACCATTAGAACGATTGGCCACACGAGCGCCTTTGCGCGCCATCCACACCGAACGGTGGTGGGACGCAGCACCATCACACCCGGCCACTTACAGATCGTCAGCCAGCGACACTTTTCCTACGAGGCCACCGTCGCCGGCTTCTGGCAGACTCTCTCCCAGAGTACCCCGGTTGCGTACGTCCAGCAGGGAATGATCAATTTGCACGACCTCACCGGACTGCCCTGGTGGGCGACGGTCATCCTCACGACCGTGGGTCTCCGTACGCTTGTCACCCTACCGCTGGCCGTGTACCAGAACAAAATACTGGCCCGGCTCGAGCAAATCTCGCTCGAAATGCCGGAACTGATCAAAGAGCTAAAGGCCGAAACGGCGTACGCGATGAAAAAGTTCAACTGGACGGAAAAGGAAGCCCGCATCATGTACAATCACTCGGTAAGCAGGGTAAATCTGGTGGACATTCGGACGCTTTTACTAACTTCGAATTGATACTTTCAGCTAAAGAAGCAGTGGAACAATCTAATAGTGAGGGAAAACTGTCATCCGGCTAAAACGATGGTGCTGCTGTGGGGTCAGATTCCGCTGTGGATTGTGCAGTCGGTCGCGATACGCAATCTCGTCTCGATGCTGCCCGATCCGACCGCCATCGAGGCACAGATCGCGTACACCGAGCTTACGCTGGGCGGCTTTGGATGGATACCGAACCTTACCGAGCTGGACCATTCGCTGATTTTCCCCGTTGCGCTGGGCGTCATCAATTTGAGCATTATTGAGGTAAAAGGTAGCAACAAATGAAAGCACCGGAATATCTCTAAAGCATACATTATGCTTCCACTTCGACCAGATTCAAGCCGCATCCCGGACGAAGCTGCCCTCCAAGCTACAAACCATCTTCACTAACCTCTTCCGAGGGTTAAGCATCCTAATGGTACCGATCGCTGCATCCGTTCCATCGGTAAGAGGCGTTCTTCATTCAGTGCCATTTCGCGACGTGAATTTTACACCTTTCTTTCCCTTTCCTTTCCAACAGTGTCTTTGCCTCTACTGGGTTACCTCGAGTGCGTACGGATTAGGGCAAAACTTGCTGCTCTTATCGCCCCGGGTGCGTCGCACCGTGGGCATTCCCGCCGTCCCATCCGAGCTGACTCATCCTTATCAGCACATACGCAGCACGTTTGCGGCAAAGCTGGGCGCACTATCTGGCCGCCTCGGTCCCAACAATCAGCATCCACCGAGCACGAAAGCGTAAGCGAACCGTTCGTTCGGACAATAAAGTTAGGCAGTAGTGCAGGGTAGCAATTTGTTTAAAATGTTGTATACATAAGAATTTAAACTAGCCTCACTATTACTAAACAACAAGTAAAGGAGCAATAATATCACTAAAAGCTAGGTAAGAGAATTTGGTCGGTGAAAATGCAATCGAGCTAAAACAAAAAGCGGCGTTTAAGGTACATATCGTCGTCATCGGACGCGGGTCCGGGTGTTGGAATGAGGGGGTCACTTTGTTCCTGTTGCTGTCATTACTGTTACAACTATTTCTGCGTTAGCGTAGCGTTATTTCTGTAAAAATTGATCGTTTTGTTTGAGAAAAAAGGAAGATAAGTTTGAAGAAACAGAGCCTTACCTTGTAACTACAAAATAACGCTCAAACACCGTGCTGATGAAGTGATTGATTCAGCTTCTGCTCAATCCAATCCCGGTAGTGTGCCACCTTCAGGTAGACGCCCGGTTTATTCGCATAGCCACAGTGCTTGCCCCACGACACAATGCCGGTCAGTGTGTGTAGTCCTGTAGAAGAATACAGAATACAGTTAGAAGAGGATGCTCACTCACGCGTCTAATGCACAGGACGGCTACCTTCACTATTGGGACACACCAACGGTCCACCGGAATCACCATCGCACGAATCGACACCTGGCTCGAGCGTTCCAGCACAGAACATGCCATCGATCAGCGAGTCACCGTACACTTCCGGCCTTCGGCATACGCTGTCCGGCAGTAGGGGAACCGTTCCCGCTCGCAAGTCGTACGATGAGTCTACAATTTAAGGAAGAAAACATCCGTAACATCTACTTTCACAAATAAATCCCCCTCTAGCTTCAATCTTACCCTTCGAACCGGCCTCGGTCGCTCCCCAGCCCGAGATGGTACAGTTCTGTCCCGGCAGGTACGGTGCGTCGCGTGCCGGCAAACAGATCGGCTGCACATAGTCATTGAACCGGACGGGCGTCTTCAGCACCACCACCGCAATGTCGTTGCTCATGTGGTGGCCCTCCCGGAACTGCTCGTGAATGTACGTGTTCTCGATGAAGATGTCCAGCTCCGCGTTGTCGTACGCCGCCGTATGATAGTCGCCGATCCTCACCCGGTACGTGCTCTTCGGATAGCCGATCAGACAGTGTGCGGCCGTCAGCACGTGGTAGCGCGTAATCAGCACCGCCCCACACCAGTGCATCGTCTTCACGCGCAGCGACGCCTGCCACGGATGATGGCCGTACACCGTCTCGGAACCATGCACCACCCGCGCCCCGTACGTCGGTTTGCGCAGCGTCGGATCGATCAGTACGCGCCCGCACGTGTCGGGATGGATTTTGCGCGATCGTTCCACAAAATCGAACCGTGGATTGGGGCGGGTCGCCCGCAGCCGGGCAGCCCGTGCCTTCGTCGGTACGTACACGCCGCACCGCACACCGACGTCCTCTGTGTGGCCACAGTTATGCTCGCCCCAGTGCCAGTGCACACAGTCCTCGATCGATGGTTCCGTACCGTTGCACGCGACCTGATCGAGCCAGATCTGCCCCACACCCGGCGGGTACACGCTCTTGCGCACCTCGGCCGTCCCGTTAAAGCCCAGCTGCCGGCAGATGACGCGTGCCTCGCGCACACCGAAATCATCGTCACACACCGTGCCCCACGTGCCGTGGTAGTTGATTTCCACGCGTCCCTCCCGATCGGTGGGGCCCGCAACGAGCCGGACGGCCAGTGGCGCCTTGCAATGGTCCGGCGACTCGTCCGACCCGTCCGCACAGTCGCGCACATTGTCGCACAGGAACTGCACCGGGATGCACTCTTCCGAGGCGTGACAGAGCCAGTAGTCTTGCGGGCAGGACATGACAGGTGTACGGCAAACGACACCTACCACCTCCTCGCGGTTGCAATCACTCACACCCCAACCGTTGAAGCTACATTCGCGCAGGGAGCTTTCATTGCCCTGGCACCGCACGGCATCCATCATGAAGAACGGACCGTACTGCTGCTCCGGCTCGTCCGGATCGGTTCCGTTCGGTGGGAAGTACGAGTGCGATTTGATCTCGATTGCACCACCCGCAAAGCCAAGCTCACGGCACACTACGTTGCCCGCCTCGAGCGTAAACCCATCGTCACACACGTAACCCCAGCGATCGTACACACGCACCTCCACACTACCCTGCGCCTTCTTGGATAGCTTCAGCTCGTACCCGATGTGCTCACACACCTGCTCGTCGGCCCGATTGCCGCACCCATCGCGCCCGTCGCAAACTTCCGCCTCGTCAATGCAAACGCCGTTGCCGCAGTTGAACTTGCCGTAGCACGGGTCTCGCGGTGTCGTCGAGGTGGTTGCTGCGGGTGGCGTAGTGGTCGGCGTTTTCGTGGTCGTTGCATGCGGTACGATCAGCGGGCGCCAGCTGGGACGATTGTCACCGAACCGACTGCGTACAGCCGGCGCAGGAGGCGGACTTGCTGTGGTTGTGGTGGTTGTCGTAGTAGTCGTCGTCGGTGTCGTCCTACGGTAGATCGGGTAAACGACGGATTCAGGCTCCTTCTTGGCGGGTCCTTCCACCGGCTCGGTAATGTACGGTGGTGGCAATGGCCACGAAGCAAGCGGAACCGGCTCAGACGCGCCGTAGAAAAAGTCATTCACTTCGCTCGCACGCGGCAGCACGTAAGGAGCGGCAGCTGAGGATGGCTTGTAGCTGTTGCGTGGCGTAGGCGCCGGAAGTCCAATCACTTGCACGATCGGCGGTGGCTCTGTCGTGGTCGTCGTGGTCGTCATCATCGTGCTCAGCTTCGTTGTGTTCAGTGCGACCGTGTCCTTGTGCTCCTTCATGTACGGCGTTAGCATTAGCTTGAGCGCATCCAGATGCTGCTGAATTTCGATGTCCTCCTTGCGTACGGTAGGGAACGGCGTTCTCAGCGGACGACTGGTGGTACTGGTGGGGACAGGGGTCGTTTGCTCCAGTGGCAAAGCAACGTACACCGGTCGCTGAACACTTTGGACCACATCCGGGTCACGGTGCAGCGACTCGGGCTGTCTGCTTGGTGGCCGGATGTACACCGGGTACGGCTTTGCAGTTGTTGTTGCTTGCGTTCGAGATGCTTTCGGCCGGCGACGATCCACTTGCTCCGGTGCTCCAAAGTTAGAGCGTAAATCAAACCCATCGTAGACGGGCTCGTCCCCGTCGGCATCCGGCTGTTCTCCGTAGTCTTCATCAAAGTTGGATTCCGTTGGTTGATGATCCGGGTCGATCTGCTCCACATCGGGATGGGCTGGCGCACGATCACCCGTGGCAGGAGGCTGTCTTGGTGGAGTTTGTTGCTGGGGTGCGGGAATAGTCGGACGACTCTGTTGGTGCGGGTTGACTACTGCCGGCACTGGCTGTGAACCGGCCGGGATGTGTGAGGGATAGTAGTGAGAGGTGGGACCGGATGCAACAGGCCTGCTAGTTGGACGATCATAATCCACGATGACATTCTCCGACTTGTCACAGTCCACATTGCGCAGATGATCGCAGGTAAGGATGAGCGGATTGAAAGCAGTTCCAGGTCCACAGTCCTGCACGAACCGGGCCCCGTTGTTGCAGTTCAGGAACTTCCTGCAATCGGTCGGATGGGGCCGCAATCCAATCACTCCCGGCGGACAGGTCAGTTCTTCCTGCTGGCGCTGCGATTGCTGAGGCTGCAGGTACTGAGGTTGTCGTTGTTGCTGCTGGAACTGCTGGGGTTGTCTCTGATCGGTATAGGAGGCCAGTTTCGGCGGAGCACGGTTAGCCGGTTCGTTAACGCTGTTTAACGAAGGCACTGGGAGACATGACACCTTCGACGGATGATCACACTCCCGCGTGTTCGGATTGAACAGTGTCCCGGGGGCACAGTTCAAAATGAAACCCCGTCCCTTCCAGCAGCTCAGAAACTGGCGACAGTCCATCACGTACGGAAAGTGGCCCGTTCTACCCTCCGGACATTCGAGCCCGTTAAAGTCCTTCAACAGCGTGTGCACCGGTTGACGGATCAGCTTGGCAGCGGGGGCCGTTTCTCCGATCAGACGATCCTCCTCGCCGTAGCCAAAGCGAGGAGCCAGAGGGACGGGAGTGGGTTGCTGGGTGTAGGCCTGCGATCGTCCATAGGCCGGAGAGCGTTGGGTTTCGGTTGGGTAGGGTGCGAGTGGCACTCCCGGTTGGTACTGAGGCCCGGAAGGACCATGTTGCTGCTGTTGCTGCTGTTGCTGGTGTTGAGGGCCTACCAGCGAGGGATGCTGTCTTTGGGGCTGTGCATACTGGTACTGATCCGTCTGGATGTACTGCTGGGGCGTTGGGTCCTGTGCCCGATGATGATGGACCTGGCTGTAGGCGCCGTGCATCTCCGGCATCATGTGGACGTGATGTCGGCTGTGGGGTGCCGTTCTAGGGTCGTAAATCTGCGGGTGTATTTCGTGGAATTGAGAGCAAGAGCGAGATAGAACACACATTAAAGCGAGTTTCGAGGGGGGGGGGTTGTTGTTTATGTGAAGTGAGCATTTAACGTTCGTCAAACGATCGCTTATCAATTGAAACGATCGCAAACGCGGGGATTGATTGGTTGTAATGAACTACTGAGGCGATTGAGCTGAGCTGGAATGGCAGATGTAAGGGAGATCGAGCGCACATGACCAGTAAACATGATCATTGGGGTTTGGTTGGGATCGTTACGGGTCTTGAATAAGAGCACTTTAAAACCATTGTTTTGAGAGTTATTTTCCGCAAGAGTTAAAAAAACATGATAAAGACCTTGATGCCAGAACATCAGAATTAACTGTAGAGTGCAACTCCAGCACTTCAAACGGGAGCTTCCAAATCATTTGATGAAGAAGCATCACACATCAGAGCTACAGTTTTGCGCATCAGAATTTCGCTCCAGAACTGCTGGCTTCCGACGGCATCGTAACGCTTGATAACGCACAAACACTGGGAAGGCCATCAGCATGGGTGGCGCTGGTGGTTAGAACTTCCTTTCCCGTCTTTCATCTACGTGTGTCCCTACGACGAGATGACATTGTCTTCGCCACTATCTTGTACCGGAAGGAATGGGATCGAGGTTATTACGAGTCGTGTTGGTACGCGTTTGTACATGAGAGGACTGGAGTGACTGTTGATCGCAATTTCTGTTTTCCCCTGCCTTATCTTATTATAATCAGCACTGCGTCCAGCTATCCACTCCAAACATGTGTGATCGTTCATTAGAATATTTGCAAACGATGTTCTAAGAAATGATCATAAGAAGACAAAACGATGATCTCATCTCTTTCGAACCGCATATAGGAGCACATCTTGAATCACAAATTGCACATTAATAGGTCAATGCTAAAATCTCATCTCCCGCGGGCGATGTGCCATTTCTTGCCAGCTGATCTGGCATCGAACGAAGCCTGTGCCGTATACTAGCCGTAAGGTGCACAGGGTTTTACAAAACATGATAGCGCAGCGAACGAAAACATCCTCCACAATCACACTGGCGCTGAGTAAAAACACGTCACTCAAACCCTCGATGAAATCCCCAGCATAGACAATGGCGTAAGTCCTCCTTTATTCCTGATAAGACGGGCATAAGCATTCTGGAAACACGCACAACATTCTCGATTCGCGAGAAACACGCGGATACATGCAATGTATCAATTCATGATCGATCGAACTTACACCAACAACCACCATATTGCACCATCCACCGATCAGGACGGCCAGTGCCAGCAGCACCAATCGCGGTCGATTCCAAATGCGTTGCCGCATTTTCGCGCAAATCTTCGCTTGCGCCAATCTCCCAAGTGAAGATCGTTCGGAGCTGGTTCCTTCGTGTCTTATCTTTTAATCCCGTCACTGTTAATCTTTGTCTGGAGATACACAAAACCACAGACACGAGCTGGTGCGGCTGTGATGGCACAATATTCACACACAAAAAAACAACAAGATCACTAAACGAAGAGCCACTGATACTGGACGTCCTGCTTGGTCCAGTTACGAGCGTACAATGAGCAGTCGTGTGACCGCGACCCTCGTTTCAGACTTGGGCTAGCGATCATCAGTTGGTGCCGATTAGGAGAGATGCTTCCACCCTCGGGAAGGGAAGAGCGAAAGGTCAGTCGCTTCGGTTCGGCCGAGCTCACAACAGCAAGAAGCGACGATCGCGAAGGAATTGGAAGAACGCACGAAGAACCAACGGAATTGGTTCGGCTTGAATGAAGAGTCACTCGTGTAGTGAATGGACGCATCAACACTAATCGTGCCAAGTGGTCATTTAGTGCGGGAAAGCATGGCATTGGTTATGCATTTTAAGATTCATTATTTCATTTTCATTTCATGCTCAACTACTCAACGTTGCTCTAAATATCGCACCATTGTGCTATTCAATGACCTGAGCAAGAACACCAGCGAGCGTAACACCTTCACCAAGTGTTGCGGGTGTGAATAACGATCCATAAAGGTTAACACACCATTTGGCAGGTGTTTGAAATTACACCATCGTTCTCGCAAAAAAGCACGTCCCTCCTATTATCGATATGTTGATACCGGCACGACCGAGCCAGCGAATATCGGGCAGTTTTAGTGTTAGTCGTGTGCGCTTCGTGTTTAATGCGCCGAGCTGGATCGTCATCGCTCGCATTAGCTAGATAAGAGACGCTCTCTCTCTCTCTCTCTCTCTCTCTCTCTCTCTCTCTCTCTCTCTCTCTCTCTCTCTCTCTTCATTATTATCAGCATCTTTGCGTTGATTACTTACGACGGCTCTGTGTCGTCGTTAAGAACTCTTCCCTACCCAGTCGAGACAATGTTTTTCTTTCACACTCACCCGCACGGTGGTAAATCCCCCAAAACAAACTCGAACGAAATGGGATGAATCATGGCCATCGTGCGTACAGAATAGAAGATGCGCAAGATGATAGCGCGAGCGCGCGCCCGCGTAGACGAATAAATTGACGCTATTTAATGAATCAATTAAATGGCCACAAATCGGTCGCACTTTCCCCACTGAAGGGTACTTCACTACGCGGTTCCAGTGAAAAACATTCGATGATGCGGTGAAATGCCCCGATTCATTGAAGAAGGGGTAGCACCGTCAGGCACGCTTTTGGAATGGGTTCAATTAATGCTCAATTGACTGGTTGGTGCGCAAGATCGTTAAGATGGGAGGCAAGTTGCGATGACGATGGTTCGTTTCCATTTTGTGTGTGTGTGTATGCCATTGTGGCGTGTTGTGCGAGTAGGGCTGATCACTTATCGCGTTGTTGATGATCTGAGAAACCGTAAGAAGCGGAAACATGTGGTACGATGCTCTACATGCGTGTGTATGCAAACAACATTACAGCGCTCAGCTGATTCTTTACGCACAACTATGTAATGGTCTGTTTGTTATGTGTACGCTGTTGTCTAATTAAAGGATATTGAACTTTGTCTAAAATGGTGCGTGATGTGCTGCTGTGGAATGTGTATTCTAAAGAGAACTCATTTATGTGGGATTTCCCCGTGTTTGCATAACGATCGTCAGAGGCGGATTAACACGACTGGATGCCCTAAGCGGTCACACAAATGTAGGCCTTTCTGAAGTGTCAAGCGAGAAGATGTATTTGTAGTTGCTTAATCCGCCTCTGACGATCATACGATAGGTTTCCCCGCATTTGTTATTGGATGCAGAGTGCAGTTCATAGAACTTATGAAACATTGGGTTTTCAACAAAATATTCTCAGAGCTATACCTTACGAATACCTTACGAAATTATTGAATTGTAATAGTCTTAATATTACCACGAAAAAAAAAACTATAAGATACAATTTTACATCGTTAGTCACTGTGTTCGAGGAACATCTCCCTAAGATTGGTTTGGAGCAAGTTTAAGTGATTACTAAGCAGAGTTGGAATAATATGTCGAACAACATCATATAATTACAGTTTTTTCTTATTTTTGTTTTCATATTTCAGAAGTACCTCACCGGTTAGATCTGTTTTAGTTGGGTTATTTATTAGTAAATGATATATTGTAGTTTCCGGCCAATGTTGTTGGTTGCTGAATAGATATGTCATTACACATCATTTTGATGATTTTCCTTTTCAATAAGTTTTGATTTTATTCTCATGTTGGTCGCAACAGTATCAGAACATTGGCTTAGTTGGCTCATCAGTAATTGATATTTATGCCAAGCAAACAGTATCTCTAATAGTGATAAAACTCCAAATAAAAAATGCTATGTAATCAATCATTTTCAATGACGTTAAAACCCTACACTTTTATACCTTAACCAATGAGTTTCGCCTGTATCTCAATGCTGTACAGATTGTTAATCCTAAATGAAACATTCGCTACTGATGGCAATGTAAACTGTTGCTGCTTATCACTATTAACCAGGCGTCTCCATAACAGTTTGAACCACGTGCTCTCACGTTTGAAACATGCCTGTGGTGAATAACTGATCGGAGAGCTTTTCTCCTATAAAACCTGTGGTGAATTACACCGCCCCGTAGTTGCCATGGTGAGAAGCAGTACAACATGCTCACATTCTCACATCGCTCCCACAATGTGCGATGGAACAGTAGGCAAAAGGTCACGGTAGAGACAAAATGCGGACAAAAACTAATAAATTAATTTCGGCAAAGCAGCTTATCAATTACGAAAAACATCTTTTCTCGTATCTGATCTATGACAAAATGACGCAATTAACAAAAAAAGAGAAGCAAGACAAATTTGTCAGAAAATCTGCAGAATACATACAGAATACCTGTATATATTTTATTAAGATATATTTTTTCTTTTAAAACCCCTAAATACTTGCAAAACAACTGACGGCGAACGACCCATTATAACTATTCGGAGAAACTATTTTGTCGCTATTTCAGGTTATGCAAAAGAAACAAAAGCTCACAAGTTTCTCAAATTCTTGTCGCTACCGTCGCTGTTTGCCTTTTCAACTCCCGTGAACATTGTAGAGCGTCTCACGTGTGTGCTATCTTACAAGCGCAGTAAACGATGCGTATCGCGGCCTCCCCTTATCTCACGCGTAACCGCGCAAGTAATCACTCTCTTTCTCCCACACACATACTTTTTTGTTTTTGCTTCGGTCTCTAGTTGGGCACGTTGAAGAGCATCTCAATCTAACGAGATCAGAGATGCCGTGAGTGGACAATGGTACGCCGCAAGCGGTTTGCAAAATGAGCACAGTGCGAAGAACAAAACACGCCTGTCTGCAGTATCGTAAATTAGTCACGTACCTGTATAAAGTGCCTTCGGAAAGGGTAGAGAGTGTAAAGAGATAATTGAAGCATTTAAATAAAGAGCAAAAATGAAAAATTATCTCCTCATTATCTCACTCCAAATGGACTTTGATCAGAATTGTTTCGACAATTATAATTCAAATATCTTATCGTTGAGGGTTGACAAAAGAACGAATTGCACACTGTGCGGGATGTGACACACATACAAACAGATAGAGGACAGATAGAAAAAACTCTCAAATTATTTTCGTGAGAGAATGAGTCAACAAACCACTGCCAAATGGAGCTTGTTGACAACTGTATGTTTGTGTGGTTTTGACTGTTTTCTGTTACATTTTAGTTAGAAAATGTATGATAAAATAAGGTAACATTATAGTTTTGTAATATTACTAATCCATTTTAACTTATCCAATAAATTTCTCATTTAAAATAAATCAATTGTTTTACACCGAAAGCTGCTCATCCGCAACTCACCACAGTGCATCGCTTCTTCGATTCGCAAATCTCTCCCAGCGCTGCTTTGCTCTCACATGGCCCAGTCGCTCTCCCGATATCGCTGTTTCCCCTTCTTCGTTACTTGCTTGTCTCACACACCAGCCAACAGCTACTAAACCACGGCCCCGTGTCGCACAAACCCAGGTATAAACAATCCCAAGACACCGTCACCGTCGTCAGCGTTGTTGTGCACCGTGCAGTTCAATTGTGCCAATTGTTAGTGGAATTAATATTGAATTCCATTTTTTCTCTGCGCCCTCCGTGACAAACGCGCGCTGTGACTAGCCGGCAGCAGACCAAAGTCCCGATATTTCACACGACAGTAAAAAAAACCCATCTGACATCTTCATCGGAGCGGCTACGGCGTGAGAGCGGTTCTACGGTTGACAGCGATAGCAAAACACCACCACCATCAGACAGTCGTTTTCGACATTGCTGTTGCTGCTGTTGTTGTTGTCGTTGCTGTGGCCTGCTTTGTGACCGTGCGACCGTCAGTTGTGCTCGCCTTTACAACGGATCGTCGTCCTACTCAGTGCTTACTACGTGCGTTTTGCGTACCCAGGGAAGAAAAGCGCAGCCAAGATTCTTGTGAAGCGAATGTAAGTAACTAGGCCACGCGGACCGGGATATCTGTGTATGAAAAAGTGCAACTCGAATCGCTTGCACCTACCGGAAAGATGGTTTCTTTTTGTAGTGAATTTTGCGTGAATTTTGTTGAGTTGAGTCATAAAGCTTGGATGTTGGTGATTCGGAGTGGTGAAGGTGATTCAATTATCTCCCCCATTTGCCCATCTCGGTGTGTGAACATCCTTTCTCCATGAGCACATATTCACAACCCCTCCCGAAGTGTTACGTCATCGAGTCCGTTGTTCTGTGTGCTAAGCAGAAGAGAGAGAGAGAATGGAAGTGAGCTGAATAGTAACTCCAAAATCAGCAACAACCTGGATTTTACAATTTTTAGCCAATTAAAATGACCTGTTCCCCGTATGCTCCGGGAACTGTGTGTTGGTGCTGGTGTGGTGTTGGTGTGTTGTGTTTTGTATGAAAATTAATTTTAAACCCAACCTGCACCACACTACTGACCCGAATTTCATTTTTTCTTCCGCTTTTCGCGCTCATCGTTGCGTCCAAAAAGTGTCATTTTTTCTTCGTCTTCCTCCGGAGTTTAGTCGTCACGTTCGTTCGTGACTGCATTTCGGGGGCACTCTGCCTCGTGTGTGTGTGTGTGTGTGTGAGTATGGCCCTCTGAAAATAGATCATGACAACACACGTACACAGCACAGGCAAAAAATGATATTTGTGCCGTTTCTGAACCAATAACTGTAAGGTTCGAATCGCCTCAGCAGCAAGTTCGGAGAAACACGGAAACTGGCGCCTGTGTTGGATGGAGCAACTGATATCTCAAGCGTAACCGACACGGCGGAAGGCCACGCTTGCCGAAGATTCGGAGGCACAGCGCGAGACAAATTAAAACACTCGAAAACAGAACGAAACCAGCTTCAGTTTTCGCCCCATACACAGTGTCTTATGCAACAACAGCAAGACAGCAAGGCCCTCCGTTGCTGTTCGGAAGCAATTTTAAATTGACAAAAAGGTCACGCAGGACAAAATCGATACTTCGAGCGGTTTTGCAACAGTGTTGGTGCGCGTTCCAGCAGTATCAGTAAGGACGAATGTATAAACACTTTTACTATACTCCCTCGCCGTAAGACAGGAAGGCGCCCACTACTGCTGTTGCACACGGGGTTCGGGTGAAGCCGGCTATTTGGCATTGTGCAGGGAATTAAATGCATTGGCAAATAAGCACTTTGGATGCACAAACATCGGGGGGCAGGGCCGTAGACCAAGCGTCGCCGGCCAGTTTGTTTTTGTGTAATAAGATTTCAGTTGATTTCAACTGTGTAAACAAAGCAGAAAGAGCTGAGCTTTGTTTTGAAATTAATGTTTGTGTTTTTTTAACATTGTTTTAACGTGTAAAATAAATCGTTATTGGAATCATAGAGTTGAATAATTCAACGCATCTTTAGTTTTAAAGTTTTGTTATTGAAAAATCCGGCTCGAAGGACCAAATTATAATAATTGGATTTACTTAAGATAAAGCGTCTTTTTGGAAGCTGTTGTATTTGTACAACACACACACACATCGATGTAAAACCATACCCCACCTAATATATCCAACCGTAAGCAGGAACGTATCACGTGCGCCACTGACTCAACGACGGTCACTCGCTCAAACGGCACACCAGTGTCGTAGTGACATTTTTGTCACCTCGCGTCACCATTGCCTGCAGTGCAATTAGCGACTACTGGCGACTGATTCACCAGCATCCACCAGCAATACCAATAGGGGGAAACCAACAACCAACACAAACATGACCCTCTAGCTCTAATATAACGTTATCCGTCTCTCCGTCTCTTCCTATTTCAGCAAATCGTTCCTCTTACAGTACGCGCTCATACCCTTAACAGCAACCATGTTCGCCCTTTGGTACTTTTCGCTCGCGATGGACGAGCTGAGGTGAGTACGCATCCCAAAACCTTCTAAATCTAAATAATGCTAAGCATGTTAAGGCCAGTGTGTTATGCAAAATGGCAATTAGAATATGCTGCGTTACTGCTAAACCAAAACCAAAAAAAACCAAACAAAGCTGCATGCGCTCCAAACGCAAGAGCACGCGGTCACGTAAAACAAGCTGAAGCGGATATTGACTGAACATGGCAACACAATGTCACACTACTGCTGCTGCTGTAAATAGAAATCATTAGCGATCGATTTCGCTTCGACCCCGTGGCGGAATCGATTCATGGGACGCATCCATTTGTGGGACTCCGATACAATCTCCGAAGGTGGCGCTACGATGGGGTGAAGAAAACCTTCGGCTCCGTCTAGCCGGCGTGTTTGACTCATCGAAAGCGTTTGTCATCGACCGGATTAACGTGCATCTCAGCGCATTACTGCGCATGTGCTGGTGCATTTGGAAATGCGCGCAGAGAGTGTACTCACCAGATAACTCACTCTCTCTCTCTCTCTCTTGCGCACGGCTAAGCTTTTTGGCATTGTAATGGAAGCTCGTAATCGTGTTTTGATCGAAGTTTGCGCTGTTGGCTTTGTGGGTAAACGCCGTAAAGTATGCAAGCAGCAATGCATGATACAGTCAAGGGTTACTTGTTCTTTGAATTGTTTGTACAGTCTGTTCCCGAGTTACGCGGTTTCTGCGTTCCCGACTAATCCGCGTAACTCAAATATCCGCGTAAGTCTAATTTCACGTTTTTTGACTAAAATACTATTGATTACTCGAAGTTTTTTTATTTAATTTAGTACTTTTGTACACTTCATCATTTATTTGATATGATTCGTGCAGAAAATTCTAATATTTCTTGCTTCTAAGCGGTTTCAATTTGTTAGCAAAAATGCAATTTATACCAAACTTAAAGCGATTTGTACTGATTTTACATGTAACCTGTCAAATTTAGAGAACCGCGTATCTCTGAACTCGCGTAAGTCGAGAACCGTGTAACTCGGGAACAGACTGTAGTGGGAAGGGTTAGTAATTAGAAAATGTAAACACAACTTTAAACAAATGATATTTGATGGAAAACTGGAAACTCTAACGTTGAAAGCACAAGAACAGAAATTGGACATTACATTATTAAACTATATAATAATTTTAAAGAATAATAAACCAACCGCTCCCATGATAGGCGATTGTTGTGTTCCGAATAGAGATGGGTAACTCTGAAGATTCAATCGAATTTATAAATCTAAATCATCTTTGAATCTTTGAATCTGAAACTCAAATTCAAAAATTTATGGATCTTCAAAGATACATGAATGATCCAATGATTAATGAAATTTAAAATATTCACAAATATCCAAGGAAGAATCAAACTCTAGAGATTTCAAAGTTTAATGAATCTCTCATGATTTATAAGTCTGAGATGCAGATGAATGAAATGTTTTTTCTGTTTTTTAGCCTCTTCATTGCATAAGCGTTTGGATTAGATTTTGTTTCACAGTTATTTTTTACTTTGGTTCTTAACACGTTTCGCTCGGGTTTTGTGAATTGAGTGTACATTTGTTCTCTTTATGTGTCTCTTTGAAACGATTCCTGAGTGCTACATTATGGCTGACCAATGCTTGTCGTGTGAGTGGTCCAAGTCGCCGTGACTCTTTGAAGATTCATGAAGCTTTATAGAAATGAATCATTAAGATTCAGATGAATCTTTAATGTTTTGTAAGTCTTTATAGATTCATAAATATTTGGAGATTCGAATTGAGATTCATCACTCATTACTTCATTAATTCATTTCTGAAGATTCGTACGAATTAATTCATTTCTGAAGATTCATACGAATGAATCTTTTCGAAAGATTCATAAGCCAAAACACTAGTTCCGAAAATCATAGACTTAACATTATATAGACATTAATTTTTTTAGAAAAAAGTATAATTTTTGTTTGACAATTCATATCTGTCAAATCAGTAGAATTTGTTCAAAGAATTGTCAATATTTAAAAAAAAACCGAGAGTCAAATTTGACACGAAAATATTCAAATATGAACACGCATATAGCGTACACAACCATAGGACAAAGTATATCCATAACTTTCACCATTCCAAATTGTTCATTAACCCATTTACATCGTTTGCACAGTTCAACTGCGAACGGCAAACATTCGATTCTTCTGATGCGATTGTTGTTGCAAAAATTTCCATCTTGGCTAATTAATTAGCTTAATCTAAGTTGCCGCTCCTCTTTCCTGCTTGCGTGTGGAAAACCTCCCCAAACACCGGCAAAGGGGGGGGGGGAGACAAAAACACATTTGCAACGACATCGAACGCGAGTCGACAAAGGAAGAAGCATCCAAACAAACCGGCCCCATTATATAACACGCACCGGATGTAGCGCGTAAACCGCCGTCCGATCCGGGTGTGTCTGACGTCTGAGTTCACATTCGTGTGCTGTGAAACTCGCGCCGGTCCGCAAAAAAGTGTGGTTTGTTATTTATAAACGTCTTCGAAAGAATTTTGCCTCTGGACGGTTCTTCGGTGGTTGTTGTGGGAAGTAGGAAAAGCTTGCAAAGGCGGGAAACAAACGCAGCATGTACTATCACTTTTCAGAAAGCAAAGACGACGCGCTGACCGTATTGTGTGTGGCAGTTGGAAGTTACGGATGTTTGTAGGAACATGTCCTTCCCTCGGCAAGGCGAATGTCAAGGTAACTTTTGCACCGCGCAGAGCCGTTTTGCGTGCTACTTGAGGTGAAAAATGGCATACCGTTGAGTGATCGGTCAAGTGTATGTTGTCAGACACGGTCAGCTGTTTGGCTTCTCATTTCTTTTCTAATCCGAGTGTGCGCTGTCCGCACAGTGCGGGAGAATTATTATTCTTTCAAATAACATCTGCTTACAAACAACCAATTTTTGGGGACAATAAAGTGGAAGAAAAATCATTCCACACTGTACGAAAAAAAAATCGCTCACGCCACAAATCTTGCAGCAAAAGCCTTCCATTATCTCACCATGGTACCAACAAACCATTTGTTTTCACAAATTACAAACGTAAACAAACGGCAACCAACACACACCCGGCAAAGGCAATGAAATATTTTTGCCTGAAAATTATTTGCTACCCTGTTTAGTATCCATAAACTTTCGATGACCGCTCTGCCTTTCTCTCTCTCTATCTCTTCTCCCTGGGCGTGCCGGGGTTGATTTTTCATTATTTTTAAATTCATATTACGATAAAACGAAGAAAAGAGATGCAACACACTACCATCTGTTTGACATTTTGCATTTAGAAAGCGGAAAACAAACACTGAAAGCACCAGCAAACACGCTCAACCGATTCGCCCATTATTTTAACACCCATTTCTCAAGTTCAATGTCATAGTGGGGAGCCGAGAAAAAAGGGCATTGTAATTAGAGGCCGGATCAAGTGTTGCGAAAAAATATACACCGTTCCCGCTTAGTTTGTCAGTGTCGTTGACGCTGGGTTTGGTTTGCTTTTGTGTTGCTTTAATTCCGCTTGACTATTCGCAAGGAAAGTCAAGACATAAAGATGTCCGGTTGAAAATGCAAATTTATGTGGAGCTTAGTAAGAGGGCTAGTTAGATTTACTCTTGAAATAGTTATAACAAAAAAACTAATTTTTCAAAGATAGTTAGGCAAGCGTTCTGATGCTAGTTCAGGCATCAGGAATAATCGGCTGGTCTCGTGGTGCATAAGAATTAATAACCTACCCATTATAGATTCAAGCCCCGAATGGAACGTGCCTCCATTCGTAGGACTGACTTTCCTGCTTATCACTAAAAGCCGACAAAAGCACATTAGTGGCACAGAGTAGAGGTGTCCCAAATGAACCAGAACCGTACGGTTCATTCTGTTCACGTGAAAATATGAATGAACCGGTTCACATGAACAGAACGCTACTTTTGATAAATTGAAATAATAAAAAAAATGCGTGAATGCACGCATTACCATGATCATTTTGATAAAAAAAACTTTATAAAAAACTTTCCAAGAAACCAAACCAAGAAACGGTTGATTTTAAACTGCCCAATGCGTTCTAGCGTCTTAATATAGATTGTCAATATTGGCTTGCTGTTCAGGTGACCAGACCTACCAAATATTCTGTAGTTCTACCGATTTTCGAATAGTCCACCGATTTACAGCTATTGCTATTTGTAAATCAACGAATGAACCGAGATCACGTTCACATTCATTGTGATGAACGACTCGGTTCATTCACGTTCATTTAAAAGAACCGAAATGCCCACCCATGCATGCCCAGAGGCGTATGCCTTGACCGACAACGGTTGTTGTGCCAAAGAAGAAGAAAAATTATTAAATTTGTTTCCCATGTAACAGATGTTAGCAAAAAGTTACAAAAAATCAGTCCATGAATTAATTATTTTACACAACGAACGATCGTTCGCGATCGATCAATCATCAAAACACCTACGTTATACTTAAACATATTCGAATTATATTGAAGTTGTTGTGAGTTATACATTTCTATATATTATATATTTAGCTAAAAAACAAAATTATTTTGAAGATGTTGTCGGTCAGACGGCAAAACCAGCCAATAGCAACTTCACGATCTCTTTTATGGACGAGAAAGATCATTTCCAAAGCAAAGCTGAGACTATTTTCGGTTCATCAATTGAATGCTCTCGAACAATGTATTGTACGTGTTTGTACATGAGTGTATGTGTTTGAAAATCAACTCTTAAATGCTCAAATCTCAGTTAATCCTATCAAGATAAGATAGAATGTCATTGTCCGATGTACGACGGCGCACTTGAAACCTGAAGCGAATTTCACACAGCAATTAAAAGCCATTTGTTTAACACATTATTTCCGTGTAATCGTAATATTGTACGATCAGATATCGAAAAAAACTTTTACTTTCACATTTTGAGTTGCTTGGCTAATGAAATTCTATACCAGCGGTCATATATCAATAAAGTTCCATGTGGTATTCCACCCTGCCTGTATGAGTAATGGTAGATTGTAATGGTTGTCCGTTACGTCAAGTACAACAGAGTTGCTGCTATCAGTGCACTGCGGGTCATAATTAAAGCCAGGTATGTGTGCAGTTTGCACCTATCGCCCGTTACACACGAACGGAGACGAAAATAATCAACGCTGTTGATATAGATAAAGCGTTGCAGCTGGTCCAACCCGAAAAAAATCAACCAAAAAAAGCTACATTCGAGGCACAGACTGTCACTTGCTGTGGTCCATTTTCGATTGGCAGAGCTGTGTGCTGGAGTGCCCTGTTGCCAAAGGGGTTGCTCTGTTCCGGCGTTCTGGAAGCATCTACTTGGCAAATTGGCACGTACACCTCACGCCACATACAGACACACATACACTAGGTCGAGCTATATCTTATCGGTCGATGAACGAAGGTGGGTCTCGTGAAAACGGAACAAAACTACATAGAAAAGAGCAGAGCAAATCTCTGTTCAATGTCCGGGAACAGTCATTCGTGTTCGTAGATTTCCTTTTTTGTTGTTTGTACACAACTATCGGACGCGACTTTTGATGCGATTATCACTTAAGATTCTGTTGGGAAGAGCATGGGCATGAGGACGAAAGAAACTGCAAAACGCGATTTTTGCCAACACTTTCCACGGCCACCATCGCACCCGTCGCACGATTGCCAAACGGATCGTCAATACACGAGACACGACAATTGAATTAACACGTACACGTCGGGGAGAACAATTTTGATCTCTATACCGTGCAGTGCCGTGAGCACGTCCCCGCCATCAGTAAAGATAGAGAAAAAAAAAGATAATTGCAGCAAGGCCCTGGCAAGCACAACACAGGTTACCATGCGAAATGATTTTTTGGGACAGGAAATTCGTATTCTTAAGCTCGCAAAACACGCCAAACGCGTCGTGCTTCAATCCAAATTGGATTCTGCTACAGTGCAATGCTTCGCACCGCTTGAATGCAATTGATTGTTGGGCGTTTCGCAATTGTTTATGCTAGGATAGGTTGTGTTGCTTACTGTTTCATTATTTTTAGATAGTTTTTTAGTTTTGTTATATGTTTTACTCCAGTATGAACCGTTTTTTCTTTGTTTGTTTATCTGTTTTATGTTATTTTGTTTGATGTTTGCATTGTATTATTCATTGTTTTGTGTTGTTGTTTGTTTTTCGTTTCTTCTATTCTCTTTTCTTATTTTGTTTTTTCCGTTTTCTTTTCTTTCTTTTTTATAATTTCCCCCGCATTCATTACAGAAAGCGCATTCCATTGTTGGATAGAATTTTTGCGTTTTTCACCGGTAAACATCGAACCGTACAAGCGCTGCCGGAATCGACACCCACTGACGACACGAAACCCTCGAAGGCTCCCGCCGAACCAGTGGCGGTCAAGCCGGCGCCGGTAGTGGAACCGGCCAAGCCTACCATCACCCCTGAACAGAAGCCCGTCCAGCCTGTCCGGCCACCACCGGCAGTGGAGCCCGTCGACAAGCCGACAGTTCCGAAACCGGAACCACCGAAAGTTCCCGTAACGCCGGCACCAGAAACTCCCTCCACGCCAGTGTCAGTGAACAAACCGGCACCGGTTCCGGTTGTACCCGCCCCTGCTGTCGTGAAACCTGCACCTGTCGAACCACCGAAAGTGCCGGAACCCGCCAAGCCCGCCCCAACCCTTCCCAGCAAACCAGCTCCACCGGCCGAGGAAGCTCCCAAACCGAAGGATCTTCCCAAACCGGAACCAGCACCCAAAGAACCTCCCACCTCCGTTCCAACTCCAGCGCCCGCTCCAGCACCGGCTCCAGCACCCGTCCCAGCACCCGCTCCGGCAAAGCTCGTGAAGGAAAAGAAGGAACTGCCGGCACCGACACCGAAGGCAGCCCCAGTAGCGACCGAGCCGGCCCTGCCGAGCAACAACGAGGACAGCTTCATCATCGTCGAGCAGCAGAAACCGGCCACCAAGCCGGGCCAGAAGCCGAAGGTGGACGTGAAAAGTTCCACCATGGACTTTCTGCAGGGCGAGGCGGGCGGACGCAGTGCTGGGCCGGCAACCGGTGCCCCAACGTCGACCGTTTCTGCCGACAGGTAACCACCGCAACCGCTAGCGAATGTCGGCTGATTGTGGCCGGTGGCTTTAGTCGACCCATACAGTGCCTGGGAAGGGGGGGATGGGCTATCGGGAGACTTTAAGAGATGCTTGGGAAACGAAAGGAGAAGGGTGGGGGGGGAGGTCATGCTTGCGTTCAGGCGCAAAATGCTGATGAGCTGCTAAATTATTTCACCTGTTCGTCAGTCGGATGGTTTTTGGCCCGCGTTCGGATCGTTCATCTCGTTTAGATCAACCTGGGAAAGAGAAAAAGTGTGTGAGAGAGAGAGAGATGTGAAATATAATGCTTGTTGCAGTTGGACTGCTTTATTGTTTGATTTTGAGTTTGTTTTTTGTTTAATATTTTGTTTAATTAATAATCCACGACGGTTAAATACCTAATCATTCTTTACATTTATTAGAAGTACCATAAGTTAAAAGCAATTTTCGAAATTTGAAAAAGGATTATTTGTTCAATGGCTCTTCTTATTCTCCGTCACTTTCCACTACTTTTTCCATCCTTATGTTGTATTTTGGACCCCGTATCGAGAAAAAGGAGGTTGTTTGGCCCCTACCCATGCGTGGGCCAATGTTTTGACTTCATCGTAATTGGTAAAGTTGGTTTTTGGCCTGGTGTACGTAAAGGATGCTAGGGAATAACATTGCATTCGATGGAGCAAGGCCCGTTTTTTCCTTAATGAAACTTTCTTGGACGTCTTTGATGCCACCACTTGCTTGTACAATTTATTTTATTACACCAAATAGATTAAAATTAGCTAAAAGATATTTCCGTCCTTCTCAAACCTGTGTTGGGCTAAGAGGTGGGACTTATCTAGAAAAAAAAACTTAATCCGAAGGAGTAATATCCAGCGGATTGGGTTGAAAATCCTATCATCCACAAATGAACAGCCTGCGTTCGTCATCTCTAGACCAATTCCCATATGGAACCCAATTTCCCATCTTGCATGGCATCCTCCTCGCTTCAAATCAATGGACAATGAACTGCTGAGATACTCTTTGTGTCATCCCGAGTTCTTGATGTGTTTGTGCAGGATCTGAACCTCCCATAACCTCTAGTTGTCCAACTTCAATATTTCGTGACACCCGAAAAACACCCAGCGTGCAATGTTTTTCAACTTTTTAATCAAAATTAACATCTTTGAATTTGTTAAATCATCTCTGAAAAGGTTGCTTCAGCTAGAGAGTGGTTGTCATACGTTTCCACCAAAATACGATTGTTATTAATAGACGTCTTCTGAAGAAGAACTCCCTTAACACATACTATTCGTTACAAAAGATTTCGGGTTGTTTGTAGCTTACAGCAACAATGCTGTTTCTACTGTAGCGATATGACCAATAGTAAAAATAAATCCTAAAGATGATATTGTCAAATAAGAGTAAGGACATATTAGATCAAAACGCTTTAAACTTCTTGATACTGATTATTTTCTGAAAATTTGCTTCAGTAAAGGTAGTAAAACGACCAAAACCAAAGAAAATGCAGGTGTCCCCGAGTTACGATCTTCTCGAGTTACGACGATTCGCAGATACGACACTTTTGATTTTGACAGTTAAAAGTTGTCATTGAGAAGAAATTGATGTATTTTTTTCAATTTCTGTGTATTTCTGACAATCGTTACAAACACATTTCCACAACTCCCCGGTCTTGAATATATATATATATATCGTGTAAACGGCTTTTGGAGGAAAATTAATACATGATCGTACATTAATTTAAATAAAATACACGATTTCATGGTTCCATTTCACATTCAACTCTTCAATTTTGGTTATAAACTTTATATTCACAGAAATTCAACATAGGACAATTTCGACTTACGCCTTGCTTTGGGACATTTTATCGGTCCCAAATACAGTCGTATCTCGGGGGTCACCTGTGTATGGATTTGAACATCATTCTTCAGAAAAAGTTGTCCAATTCTCAATAACAATGCCAAAACCGTTTTCAAATAATGGCTTCCTTTACAAAAACAAACAGAATATTTGCATGGCAGCGGCCACTGTTTGATCTTTATATATATCCCGGACGCGAAAATTAAAAGCTATAAAGTACACTCGCAATAAAAACAGACCATTTTTGGGTGATGCTTCATTTCCGTTGCCAGAGAAAGCACTTTTGCTGCCAAAATTTCTACCATTGGTTTGGAGGCAAGTCCACTTCCGATCCGATCGTACCGACAGACGGCAACAATGTTTCGATTTGGCAATCCCTTTTTTGTTCAAGCAAAAAGTTTTGCACTTGAAAACTATCCGCCAAGCCAGCAAACAGTTGCTATGACCCGCTTAAAAGCACCGCGCTATCCAACAGCTAAGACGAGAGAGATCATGGCGCGCATGCAGGCTGCACCAGGCTGCACGGGTAATCGCGGAGTGAAGAATAATGAGCGCGCGGGCCAGTGAGTCTAGGTACTGAGTAGTGCCGCCGCGTTACTGCTCAAACCGTTACTGCCGCTGCTATAAAAAGACCTCGCCCGTTCGACCCGGCAACGCCTTATAAATCACTGATGCCATTGTGGTGCTGCAGCAGCACTATTACCGCACGGCTCTTGGCAAGCGAATCGCATCAAGCCGGCGTTCGTGTGTCCGGGTGTGGTGCCAGCAACCAAAACAGGACCAGAAACTACTGCACGTCACGGACATCAAGACGTTTATTACGAATGACATGGGTATGGGAGTATGGGTTGCCTGCACCCGGCCGACCTGGCCAGACCGACGCGCTTGACATTCCCGCGATCCGGCGGTTTATATTTAGGCGGTCGTGGACTATCAATCGAATGAAGCCGACTGCACTACAGGCAGGTGTGGGAGAAGGTTGGATGCACCGTCGTCTAGCACAGAACGCATTACCCCCATCCCCAGCGGTTTATTGCTGAGCGAAAGGTTCAGCTGGCCGTGATACCGATACTCTCCAAAACCCCTGAACCTGTCCAACGGTGCAGATGCACCAAAACCTTTGAGCAGAATTATTGCTTCTATAAAGCCAAACTAAGGAACAGTAGACCGAATGCAAATGTATGTGAACGCGACATTTACGACATCGCAACACGTATACTTTTGTCGCTTTGATGGGAGTTTTTTGTTGTTGTTTTTTCTCGGGAAAATAGATTCCTTTTTGCCTCGCGTGGAGCCAGCACAGCCGTGAGGATCGATGCTATTTTTAACGCCAACCTCAGGCGACACGCAGCGCACAATCAGGCGAAGAAGGAACGAATCTGATCACGCTCAACTGACGCACTCACAGCGAAACGCATCTTCCTGCAAACTGTCCGCAGTTGCTGGTGCTGTTGAAATGCGGTTTCTCCGAAAGAAAATTTCGCCTAAAATGCACATCAGCCGTGCAAGCAAGCGTGCTAAAGAAAGCAACGTGCGACCAAAGCCCATACACCTCAAGTGCATTTAGGTGGCGGTGGCGGCGGCGGCATTGGGATTTTAATTATTATTTCGTTTATTTTCACCCCGTTCCGCTACATTAAATGGCGGGAGCACGTGCTTGAGCGAAAGACTCTTGCCTTCGCTTTGACCTTTCCGACCTTAGCCGTGTATGATGGTTTTGGATGTGCACGGCGTGAACACACGAACACGCCGCGCACAGATAGCGCAAAACTCTCGGTGCCGGTGTGGATTTTCCCCGGACGGGTGAAAGGAAAGCGTTCAATTTTCTCAAAGTACAAGAAAAACAGCCGCTTTGAGTTCTATTCGAATGGCGCACAAATGGCTCAACCAGTCATGTCACGGAAGGTGGCGCGAATGGATTCCGAGTTTGCTTAAGTTTTTATTTAGTTTTCCACTGGCCCAATTCATTGGTTAGTGGTGCACCAACATGACTTGCGGTGTATTTGAACCGACAACCGACGTTTGAAATTTTGTAAAAATATTATCTTGGTACAGAAAATTCAAGCATTGAAAAGCAATAGACCACAAACACTCGAAGTGTGCTGGTTCATGGTTGGCAAAATTGTGTGAAACAGCGATGTCATAAAAATCAATTTCAACGTAAATTTAAAACAAATAAACACTATTTGAAGTACTTTTTGAGGTAAATTGAACGATTATTTCGTTATAAACGCGCATTTTGCCATCAACTACCAGGCTGCTCCATCGCTCGGGAAGGAAGCAGTCAGTCTCTGCTTACAAACACGCCACGATCTGCTATGAAATTGCATCGATCAAATTAGCTGATTGCAGCAGCCAAAGGACATTTAAACACACACACACACACACACATATCTGTCATCGAGATACCAAAAAATGCGTTTGACGAACTCGGTGCAATAATAACCTTCCCCTTCGCCTCTTAGTACAGAGGAAAACAGCGGCACAGCTTAGATACGCGCCAAAGATTTGTTTGGCTGTTTATTTAATGCTAAATTTAGAAAGTCATCCAAATCGGATTAAGCGAGGGAAGGAGTGTAGGAAAATGGTGACGAGATAAATAAGCGATGAACGGGGGTAAATCCTTTCGATGAACGGGGGGTTTCCGAGAAGCGTCCTTTCTTAGAAGCCGTTGGTAGAAGGATGGTGCTAAGAGAGTTTAGAAATCGATCACGCCATCATATGAAGCAATGGTTGCACCTTGACTATGCCCCATTAGCCTAGCTTCCGATATCATTTCTTACGCAAAACAGTTGCAACAAGTAGTTTGATGAAATAATCATTAATCCAACGCGTCTCTGTTTGCTTAACTTGCGGTCCCTACAGTTATGTCAATAAAATTACGGCTCAATTATAAAACTCGTTGCCAACTCGTGATCGGTCCAAGTTTTGGACGATCAGAGTTTGATCGTTCTCGTTTGCATTCAGCACCGCATAGCATAGCAATCGTAACACAAACACAGAACAACCGCAACAGCGCGCCCACTCCGTTCCACTGCCATGGATCATTTATGCCAGCAAATGATGGATTACGGCGGCCGATCGTACGTGGCGTTGGTGTGTGATTTTTTTTTTCCTACCTTTCCATACGCGCCAGGTTTGCGCACAGAGATTGAACGGATCCGAACGTAGCAGAACCAGATGGGAAATAAATTCTTCTTCCCTTCCCTTTCTTCGTTTCACGTAAGAAAATCTACCTTCGAACACGCGTTCAAATTGATAAATTACCCCCCCACCATACGGTGTACAATGTTTGGTTCGTGCGTCCCCCTGAGTTGGCAGTAAAACGTGCCATGGGATTGAAACGAGGCGAAGGAACGGCGAAAACAATTTCCATTAAATTTTTCATTCAACTGCTACCGTGCCGTGTGTGTATGTGTTGTTGTGTTCCTCCCTTGCAGCCGGAGCGTTGGGGACTACGGCTTTTTTTTTTCTTCTGCTGCCATTTATCGACGCAATTTGCGGGTGTGTTCTGCACTAAAAATATAACCTATCTCACGGTTTTGCGCATCTCCCGGCGTCGTCCCATGCGAACGGAAGGGGCGGGGGATATGGAGCGTTGTTGTTCGTGTGGGTGGGAAGAGAAACTATTTAGATTACGGTATTGTTTGTAATGCAGGCGTGTGCTCTTTGCCGCACTACGTTGCTGCAATCTCCGCACCATGCTGTTGTGCCGACTGTAGTGGATTTGGCAAAGATCGGATTGAAAATCGATCATAAAGAGTCATCAGCAAAGGTTCAATTGAGATCAGATAGATCAATAGCGAATTACAGTGGTTGCAGTAAGCTTAGGTACAAGTTTCATGAGCAGCTAAATATAGCTACACACTAAATATGTTGTTAAACTTTTTAAGAGAGCATATTTAAGTCAGTTCTTATCGCTTTGCTCTTTTCATCTTTTGTCATGATTATTTTATTTCAATTTCTAGCATAGTGTGATAGAAAATGATGTACTCAAAACCTCTATTAGCCTTAATTTCAAACCTACCACTGCACATATACGCTTAAAAATGAAAAAAAAACTAACCCCTGATCGCCACACGACGCGGGTGCGCGTGGCCGCGTGTGGCTCGCCTTGGCAATGGCCGCCGGTTTCAAGTTGGACGCCAAGAGTGCCAGCCGCCAACTGTGCTGCTGCCAACGCATCAGAGACAACGGAAGTGCGCGAAAGGTGGGACGACGATGACTTGGTGCACCAGCAGCAGCAGCCAAACCAACGCCAAAGATAAACTCGCGTACCGATCGCGGGGTGAAGCAAAACGATGCTCATCACTTCACAACAGCAGTATACGTGTGTATGTGGTGCGCATCGTGTAGTGTTATTTTTCAGTAACCAAACGCGTTCTAGCGACTAACCCGATCGGTCGCCAGATGGTGTGATGGTGGTCGGTTCTATTTGGGCACACGACCGAGCATTAGACGTGATGCTACATACTACACACTGGCACAGAGGCAAAGACAAAGACAGTATGTCTAACGCTGTCGTTGTTTTATAACACCAGCTGAAACCAATTAACGAAACGATGGACAAACTTTAGTATGCACCATCTTTGCTGACTTACAGACTTCCTGTACTTACAGGTACAGCAATCATTGCTAACCATTCCTGCTGCCTCTTTGCTGCACAAGCATACTAATAAAAATAAATTTTCAAAAACCTGAATGATTTTATCCTATAACGAAAACAACACGAATGAATAGTTGGCGCTCCCTTGCAATGACGCTGGTAACAAAAAAGCAAGCAGCAATGTTTCCGTGTGACAAAAACAAAAAAACATAAACTTGTGACGTTCGTTTTTGATTCCACTCCGATCTCCGTTTCTTTTCTGTGCCGTACCCTTGTGGTTTGGATAGCGCTCGTACCATAACAGCTCGGGGCGGTTCTCGAGTACGAGAGAGAGCAGCAGTGCGAGGAGCAGATTCCACAGCGATCCGAGGGAATCCGAGACATGTTTGTGGGGCCAAAAATAATACCAGCCCGGACCGGGACCGGGTTGAAAATAACATACGGTCGCGCACACCACACAGCCGTCCGCTTGGCCGTCATTTCCACGACACCAGTTCCCGAACGATCGGCTGCACGGCTCTAGTCGGCTCAGCACGGCAGAGAAATTACTGAAACTGCTTGCTACGGATACGGCCGGCCCTTCATGTGCGTCCAGTGTAGCGTTCATTAATTTTCTTTTCTCTAGAGATACTTTCACATCTCTCTCCTCCGGGCTTGCATGTCCCTTGGTTTGTGATGGGTAGACAAAAAAACACAGAACACCAACCATTTGATTGACGACAGATTGACGCAACAACTGCGGGTGTGGGGTGGAAGCTATTTTCAACGACACCTTACCGAAAGGTTACAATGCGCGAAAACAAAAGAAGTTGCCGTGCACATGTCGTAGATTATCATCAATTTCCTAACGACACAGAGCCAGTCCCCGGCTGTCATTCAGCATAATTAACCATTATTTCACGTTCCAGTGTAAAGGCAAGGAATTTCGATTCTTTGGAGTTGTAGCAGCGAAATGAAATATCCAAAATACAAAATTTTGACTGTAAAGCTCTTCAAAACTAACAACAGCTCATTTTAACCCATCGAATTGCAAGGTTAAACCCCGGTAGCGGCTTGACGTGCCATGGTGGAACTGATTGCACATGTGTTCGGGGCCCGCAGCACTTAGGATATTAGTTTCAGTGTAAAAATAGACCGTTATATCGATATTGAACAGCCACATGGATTCAATTGTCGATGGCAGGCGCAGCATTGTTTTGGAGAGCGAAACCTGCAAATTGATTGCTTTTTAATTTATTTTTTTTTAGATAGGAGTTTAGGTAGTTGAGAGATGAGAATGATTTCTGACCAAATAACCGAATGTAACAAAAATGCTTCAATATTCTGCTTACAGTGGTTTCCAGGGGATCTCATAGCTGTAGGGCACTTCCTGGACTCTTTCTTGTGGAAAGTGAACTTCATATAATGGAAATTGGTCTCTATTGGACCCTTTTTGGACAAGCTCCTTCAAAATTCCTATTGGATTTGTCCAACAAGAGTGCTGTAGAGTCCAATTCCTATTACATTAAGTTATTTTGCGTAAGAAAGAGTCAATCAAGTGTCCCACAGCTATGAGAACTCCTGGAACACCCTGTGTTGAATATTCTGTTTAAAATTTTGTAATAAGTTTATTTTCAACCATCAAGCTGACTATTAATTAGTGCTGCAAATAAGTGATTGGATGATCGATCGACAACGCCACAAAGAGCCTATACTGTCCATTAAATACATTTTCGTCCAACGAGCCCCTTTCAATCAATTTGATGATGTGCCATAGAAAAAAGCGCTTCCAAACAAACTCCATTATCGTTAAGCTGTCTTTCTTTTCCGCCGGGTGATGATGATTGGGTAACCCACTAATCCTCAGCAATCCACTGCAGACTTCCTCCCTAGACTTCTTCCAACCATTTTCCCGTTCTCACACGTTCTGTTCGATTTATCGATCATTTAGCATACTGTAGCCCTGTCTTGTCATTAGTATCGGTAGTGTGTTGTGTAATGCATGCACGACTATACAGCGTCAAATGTCTACACTTTCTCCAGAATGTTCTAGTAACCCACAACAGTGCTGGGTTCGTTGTCACCTAGAATGTACCCGCTTAACCCAGCCCCTATCGTACACTACCCGATGTTCTCTACTAACCTCAATAAGCACCTTACCTTCGATCGATCATACTGGCTGCATGTGCTTTTCGAAGATGACTCCCCCTCAAACGCGAACGAGCTGCTGAACGGTTTGTCAATTAGCTCACCGATAATCTCAATTAACGTCCTCTCTGCAGTAGTATCTGGTGGCACGGAAACGATGCCTCACGGAGGGCGATAAAATTAATTGCTGTAATCCACGAAACCCAATCCCTTGTACATCCCCTCTTGAAGGTTCACTCGTTCACCGATCAACCGCGCATCGATAGTGTGTTATCACGTGTGGTTGTAAGGAGGGCATGATGATGACGCCAAAAGTGTTTCCCCTTTTTTGCACGAGAGTGTGAGCACAGTGACGGAGCAGGATTTCGATGGGTAGATTGAGCAGGACGCATTGGCCTTATAACGAGCCTCCACTTGCCGTGGGAGATAGCAGCACCATTGGCGTGACGTATCTCACACACCCTCCATGATTCACGAGACAAATCGTAACTGTCACCCCGGGGGTGAGGAGGTGGGGCGAGTTCAAGGTTACGTAATGTGGTCAGATGGTCGGACGCATCGGAAAATGCATCCTTAGGTGTTTCGCGTCATATCTCGTGTTTGAAACATCGGCACAATTTCCCCTGCGAGTTGTGTGAAAAGTGCGACACCAGTTCTTCCCCAGATGTCCTAGTTTGTGTTTCGAGAAGCTGACACGAGGGGATATCTTCGTGCTTCGTGCAGCCTCATCAAACAGCTGTTTTTGTGTAGCTTTTTGTACATTGCAAAACAGAATTGCATAACAGGAAAATTGCATATATTTTTTGCAGAGTTATCAAACTACATTGAGTGAGCGTTTGACAAAAGATGAGATTTCCGCTTTTTCCTCAACAACAAACAACAAAAGAAAGTATCATAAAGAATGATTATGCAAAACCACACAGTAAATTCTTCCATTTCACACACACACACACACGTACGTACACTTCACAAACAAGTAATCGATAATTCTAAGCTCCATACAGTCGAAAAAGCACACCATGTGTGCTGTCAAAAAATTGTATGTTTCATTTGCACGCCCAGCGTCAGCTTCACTGGAGCGTGCTTTTAATTTACTTTAGTCAATTTAAAAAAAAAAAAAATTTGTCGTAAAAAATGCTCCTTCATCTTTGTACAGAATCATAACGTTCCCCTAGCGTTATGTTATGTCGACGAACGATTCTTGTGCTGCTCTTTCCTTGTTCCGCGCTAATGTTCGGTTTTTGTTTGCGAGGAATGAGCGAGAACGAGCCAACGGTATACTTTTATTGGCTTCGGATTGCATCCAACGTGACATTCAAACGGCATACAAACCGCTATACACAACGACGAATTTCGTCGCATAACGTAAACTGGAGGGCGGGGGATTATACGAAGAAGAGCATTTGAACGTGAAGCGGGAATTACACGTTTGAGGACTTTTGGCACATAATGTAGAAAACAAATTGTTAACAGTATGTTTTTTGTATGAAACTATTTCACTTGCGTTAAGGTGATATAAAAAAGCTTCGACTATTGAAATGATTGGATAACTAATTTAAAAATTTCCGATTTTTTTAAAATAGCCCATCAAATGGAGCGGAAGTCATAACATCCAAACAGATCTGGTTAGGATATTACACATCAAATTTGAACTTATTTCAGTAATACGTTTTGATCAGATTTGCCACTTTTATCTTATTGCACCATATGTATCAATCAAAGAGCATACAGCTACTTTTGTAGAAAATTTGGACATAAAAAGGAATAACTTTTCTGACGATGGCATTTCATCATCGTCTACAAACCCCCAAACTGTTTAAAATGATTGTTAAATTAAGGGTTGAAAAGTCAATGAAACCTTGCAAAATTACTAAAATGGAACATCGTTGATCCGAATAGCTTTTATCCGGCTGTCTGTTTATCCGTGCTGTTCGAAAATGACAGTTAATTTCGGGATATTCAGTCAGATTAATGTGAAACAAAAAAAAAATAAGGCAAAAATTACATGAAAGCTACAATACTTCACTGAAAAATTTGAGGTTTTCTTATACAAATATGCAATTGAAAAAACACAAAAAAACGCATGACACCACTTGGAGCTATTATCCGTGTTATCAGGGAATCCTGGCGAAGTCAAGTCCTGTTGTGACCGGGTAAACGTTACTCTAAAGTATTTTAAGACAGGTCTCGTGCTACATTCGTCAGCTCGTACGACTTAACAAAATGCCCGTCATGGGATTAAGCCTCGAATGAACCGTGCCCCCATACGTAGGACTGACTATCCTGCAATGGGTAAGCCTTAGATCACTGAAAGCAAAGCCCACTAGTGGTACAGTCAGGTCTTGACCGACAACAGTTGTTGAGCCAAGGAAAATGAAGAAGAAATTATTTTTAAGTAAAATATTAGACCTTCTAGAGACAACACGTCCCTATTACTCCGAAATATTTCGACAAAACTACCCTTACTAAACTAAAACCATCCACAAGATAAGATAAAACGTGTACGGGCACCTTAACAAAACGGTCGTCCGGTTTACCTCATCGTATCAGAACGGAAGATACACACAACGGTGGGAACAAGAGAACACAGGCACAAACACACACGCATACCTGCCCATGGTTTTGTATCTACACGCGCACTGCGCCCGACAAAGACCGATTCTCCCCCCTCTCACCGGCAACTAAACACGTTTGACCCCCGGCGGTGAGAGCGAAACAGCCGCCAGGCCCCGGCGCGCAGTTCGTTTGCTCTCGCTCTGCCAACCAGGAACCGACGAACCGGGCCGAAAAACCCGAAGCGGGAACGATCGCGAACCGCAAAGTCCCGAAGCTCGGCCCTAGCGCTGGCCATAAAATCATCTCACCGCGATCACGCACTTGTTCAATTTCGTTTGAAATCTCGTTCAGTTCAGCGGTTGGAAAAAGGTGAGCTCTTCCCCAAAAGGGCCCTTTGGGACGTTACTGCTGTTCCCTCTGAAGTGTGTGTGTGTGTGTTCTTGGGTACCTTCAACGATTGCTGGGACAAGCGGGGGACAAGTTAAGAAAAGCGGCGAGTGATGGATGACTTTCGCGAGCAATTTCGGTGCAGTTTTGCGTCCGTTGCTGTGTGTTTCTTGACTTGTTCGCCGCGCTGCCTCAGCGGTTGTCGTTTGGGCCCAAAATCCAAGCAACATCATGAAGCAGCCGCCTGACCAGGCCCCCGGTGTATGGTAACGCGTAAGTAGTAGGATTTGATTATTACATTTTCCGATGATGGCAAGTTTTACTCCGTGTGGTGCAATCGAGAACGCGCGAGCAGACACCGCGGTTCTCACACATCAAACCCTTCAAAGAAGTGTTACGAAATTCGCGTTAAACCTAAAACCTAAAGAGTGAGCGTATCTTGACCGGTATCGGAAGTTGATGTTAGATTTACCTTGCGAACGCAATGCAGTGGTGGAGTTGTTTGGCGCCGAAATGTAACCGTCACATCAAATCTCGAAGGTGGTTACATAAGCATTCTCCTCTCCTTGCGACAGAGAAAAGATATTGTGCAAATTGTTAATGGCGTCATGCTGCTGGGGGGTAGCTTCCTTCAAGTTGTGCATCTTCCGCCGCCGTCACTGTGTGCGTCTTTTCCTAGAACCGGTTTTTTCGTTTCTTTGCTTGTTCGGTTTCTTGCCGTTTACGCGTGCCGGCCGGCCGGCGTCTTGCTTTAGGGCTCCTATTGCAAAAGTTGCATAAAACGGCGGGCATTCGCAGTGTGCTGTGTACACAGTTGGCGAGAAAATGTGTGTGTCTGTGTGTGTGTATGTGCGTTGTGTGGCGTGAGTCGGACAGCGCTCTGACTCATAAACCTGTTTTATTGAGCTTCATTCCGTTCAATTTAAGGCTAAATTAAAGCCGCACAGCGCTTCACTCGATCGGACGCTTCAATTGGCCCTTTTTTGTCTCTGTGTGTGTGCATGTGTCGAGTGCACAATGGTGTGGTGTGTGGCTGTGTTGCCATGATGACGACTGATGAAGGGTTGTTGCGACTTACGGTGCAATGTGTCTGAGTGTGTGTCTCCAAGTGCGAAAACAAACGAACATTGATGGCCGGCTTCTTGGAATGACCGCGAAGTGCGGGAGGTGGTCTTTTCCCCAAAAATAAAGACTCCCCTCCCCCCTCCTCTTCGTTTAATTATCGAACGGTCGTCATCCGCTTCTTGTCGGGTTCATTGCCCTCTGTCTCTCTCTCCCTGGTATGTGTGTATTTTTGGAAAGAAGCGCACCAAAGAAGAGACTGTAGTACACAGTTGAACAGTTGCTGATGCGTTCAATTCGCTTCTCGGCTGGCATTGGGGGGTTTTGCTATGGTTCGCAATAAGTTTTTTTTGTCTTCTTCATTGCAAAAGAAAGGAATTGAAAATTGCAAAAAGAAAGATTTACGCCTCCAAACGTGGAACCGTTGTGGAGGGAGGGAGAATTCGCTAAAAAGCAGGGAACAGAGAAAAAGACTCGAAATGGCCAAAAATATCTTTTTTCGTCGCCCTACCCACCATTTTTCGAGTTTGGAGAGGGACACGAGAAGAAAAAAAAAGACACACACACACACACACACACACACACACACACACACACACACACACACACACACAATTATCCATTTCCTGTTGCAAATTTCTGTTGCAAAATGAAAGTATTCTTTTCTCCCTTTTCCACTCCGTTTTTTTTTTCATATTCTGGCACCCATGTTGGTGGGAACAAGTTTTTTAAAACGTCAAAAACTAAATATGTATCGCATTTTCATTAGATCAGCTCTGTTGGAGGCCACAGAGCCGCAGGGGGGATTAATTTTGAATGACGGGAACACACGCTTTTCTTTTTTCCCTCCAAGCCCCAAGCTCCCTTTGTAAGAACCGCGGGAAAATTGCACCCAGCACAACAGACGCAAACGGAAAGAAGACAATTGGAAGTTGATGATTTGAAGTGAAGGCAAAAAAAGGAAAGGTGAAGGAAAGATGAGAAGAAGCTACTTCCAGGTGCTGCAGTGCCTGTGGCACAAGAGACACTTTGCATACAATAGGCCACTCGTCGTCGAGTCGGTTGCAGCAGTGGTGGTGGGGCGGCGGATATGCATCAGCACACCAACACCAGTAGCAGCAGCAGCAGCAGCAGCACCGGAAGCACTGTTACACCCACCCACGATTTTGCTCCGACGTTCGCTTTCGATTAGGTAACAACCAAGCGCTTAAATTGCTTTTCTCTCTTACCCTTACCCACCTATACTCGACACTTTGTTACTTTCCATATTAGTTGCTAAGCGCATCATAATTTAAAACAAACGCGTCATATTTTTAGGAAAAAGAAACAAGCAAATCAAAGCTCGAGAATGACGCCACAGTCACGTGAGCAGATGCAAACGCGCGCTGGCTGCAGCACACAGAAATCCCGGGCTTTTTCGCTGGGCGCGCTCCATCACATGAGAGTGGGTGAGATGCAGTCGGATCGATCGCTTTCCCCTGTTGCAGTACCACCACATCACGTGTCTTCCCCACCTGGAGAAATGGGGTCGTTACGTCGTAGCTCTTGTGCGCTGGAAAATGTTGCGCGCAGCATCTGCGGGTGGTTGGATGGAGTGTGTTACCTAACTCTAACACCAAGCGCGCAATGATCCGGGACGATGATGGAGAAGAGCGACGGCGGCAGAATTCGAGTTTGCGAATTTCGAGTTCAAGGTCGTCGTTTTTCCGTGGGAAAAGAACACCCGCGATGGCGTGTGTAGGGTTTCCCTGCCACACATTTTCCCATTGCTTGCGCACTCTTCATAGGGGCGCTTTTCGCTTCCCTTTTCCCCAATCTTTCTCCTCCGTGTGGGGGAAGGTGTGTGTGTGTGTGTGTGTGTGTGTGTGTGTGTGTGTGTGTGTGTGTGGGTTCTTGCGTAACTCTATTTATACATTGGTTTGTCGGTTGCCGTGCTGTTGATGGTGCTTCGCTAACAAATGGCGCCTGTTTCCCACTGTGTATAAGAATCTTGTTGTGGGAAGGATTCGAATAAGAATTAAAAATACATCACGCTTCCACGCGACTCCCTTCGCGACACATGGCAAATGTAGGTTATGTGAAAAAAGAGGTATTTTTCTCTCGCTCACTGTTGTGTTGTGTGGAAAGGATATCATTTATGCAACAACAAGTAGAAATAGAAGAAAAAACGTTTCTGTTACGCAACTTGCGAATCGATAAAAGAGTCCACCCCTTCGAGCACTCTGGCATATAGCAGAGGAGAACGACAGAGCGTTGGAAAGGAGGAAAGCTTTTGATGGAAAACTTTCCACCATCACCCACCCGTACAGTGGAAAGAGGAAGTCGTTGATGATGGTAGCCTTGATTTTACGTAACGCCAACAGCAGCAACCGGGAATCTAGGACATTCCCGGGGAAGCAGTATTGCATTACACGCGCTTGCCGCACTCTTCTAACACCCATCTCACTACTATCCTGCTCGCTCACTCTCCATATCACGCCACAAAACCAGCGGGCTGGTATGACTTATTCGCGTCCACCACATACGGAAATGGGATCATTTAGCTGGTGTATCTGATTTCCGACCGTGTTGTTCTGCAAAAGCGCGGCAGAACTGCTTTGGATGGAAATAGTTTTCATTGATACCTCGTTGGGAGTATAATCACAGTTCTACCAAACCTCGTGAGAACTTCCACCAGCTGACTTCTTTCCGAGCCACGGTTTGCCCGCTTGTTTAATTATTCAGTGGTTTGCTTTGCTCCTCGTGTACATCACCACATTGAGATTGTTTATAATTTATTCCCAAAAGAGACGGTGGAGATTATTTTCCGTGCCGTTCTTAAATAACTCGTTGAAAAAGCTATTCAATATCGATTTGGTCTGAAAGATTAAACCACAAAGCACAAATATGACTCCCAAATGTGAACTAAAACCAATAAATTTGCATGCTCTCCTTTTAACACCTTCTCCCGAGTAATATGAACTCTAACCAGATCGTGTGTGTTTGTGTGTGTTCTAATCACTACTGGAGAGCCAGAGAGAGGGTAACAGCAGATTATGCCCTCCGCTGCCCTCCGAATAACTCTCCAAGAGCAAACGAATGAGCCTTATTATGCTTAACGTTGGCGAAATCGAATCCAAATGTGTTTCGCTAATATACTTGGGTAATGCACAGAGGCCCTTTTATTTCCTCCCAAGTCCTCTGCCTGCCTGTATGAGTGTGTGAGTGTCTCCCTTTTTGAAAGCTTCTCCCCTATCCTAATAACTTCTCTCAATGCACGACGTGTGTGTGTTTGTTTTATTAAACAATAAATGATTTTTGCTACAGCAGCATGCCTGTCCGCCTGCGCTCTCCCAGTCCACCACATCATCCCTCACCCGTATCTAACGGATATGTGTGATGTGTGTGTGTGTGTGGCACGATGATGCAACAAACCGGAGAAGTCGGATAGGGGACATTCAGAAGTCAGCCTGAATTTCTCGCATAATTATCTCCTACAACAAACGCGTTGTTGCAATACACACCAGCTCCCCGACGCGCTCTCTGCACCTCGGGGAAGTTTGGTTGCTTGTGTAACAAACAACCAGTTTTTGCAAGCTTTGCAATATGAAATCGAAATATTAACCCACTGCAAACAATCCTCCTCCCCCTTAAGAACCCTGCAAAAAGCGTCATTTTGAATGCACAACTAATTGCAACCATCATGTGTATTTGCTGTTGTTATGTGTTGGATGTATTTTGAAGTCAAACGAGAACAACTGCTGATGGCAAAAGTTCACTTTTCGTTATCACCAAGCGTGTGTAAAAACAGTGGGACTTTTCGTGCGGTATATTTTTCTTCACCCATACGCCAATGGCTTTTCGAAAACGAGAAGTACTACAATGTACTTCTTCTTCTTTTGTTGTTGTTGCTTTTTTCACAATTGGATCATAGGCGCGTCCCGCACCAACCCCATCGCACGAACCATTACCCGTACATATGGCGTGCCAATTCTCATTACATTCTATGTGGCATTAGAATCACCCTTTTAAGGGCACATTCCACAGGGGGATGAGGAGAGGGAGAGCTACTCAACCTCCCGCCCTGCCACCCCAAGTTTGGAGAAGCTACCACACAACATGTGTCGTATGATTGACTGTTACATGTTTGCACTGTTGGCATAATGTACCGTGTCTCCCCGAGCCTCCCAGAGCACATAGATGAACGAGTTGCCATTGTGTGTATACGTGTGTGTCTCGTTTGGCCCATTTGTTCAGTCAAGCGTCCAATGTACATACATTTCCCGATTGCATTACGGGGCGGAAAGGAAAAGAGATGGATAGGGGAAATGAAAGAATGTTCGCCGGGTTGCGTCTCCGGTGCTAAATAGACATTTCCTGTCATCTTTGCTTCCATTTCCTCCCCTTTTTTTCTTGCGAATATGAAATCATTTCGCAGTTTGCATGTGATTTGCGTCTCCTCTCCTCTCTCTCTGGACATGGGACATCACGGCTGTGAGGTTCTCGGTGCATTCCGGAGAAAGATCTGTGCAGTTTATCAGTGCAATTTAATCGTATCTGCGCTTGGATGCTGCCTGCGTTAAACGACCGAGGGGGAAAAACATGCATTAAGATTGGAATTCAGCCCTGTTTTCACCCAGATAAAAAAATACCAAGAATGTGTCTTAAAACAACACTCTAAAACGTGTCAAACTCAATCTCTTTCTCTGATGCTTCAGCAGCGAACATTACATAACAATCTTGACTTGCCAAATGGGGAGGAAGGAAATTTATGATCTCGCGGCTATATAAGCGACAAGAATAGAGCGCGATCATACGATCGTCAATTAGCAATAGACGCCGGCTACACCCAGCGAGACAGACAGCGGACAGAAGAATCATTCATTTGTATCGCTGTCACACAGTTTGCCCGAAAGACGAATGCAGCAGATTATTTATAAATCCCTCCCAGAGAGCATTCGAAGAAATCGAGTGCCCGCAGGAGGAGGGCGACAGCTATTCGTGAGCTGTGAAGACATTTATTTTATGGTTTTAGCTTCCCCAACTCCTACTTCCCCGCTCTCCACAACAAAGAGAAGAGAAGTATTTTGGCTTCGAATTTAGCAGCGAGCTAGCTCTAGAACCTGCGAGAAAAGCCATGTGCAGCACCTTCTTTCTCGAGTCGGAAATGAGCCTCTCTAATTGGGCAACCAATTGTGCTCCAAACGACACACTGTAGGATATGGACAGTGGTCAGCCAGCACCACCACCATCTAGAAGGTGCTTCTAGAGAATTGAATATTCTACCACCAACTTGGTTCGGAGTTTTGGTTTCATCATCATCCGCAATGTGCAACCAAGAGAACCTTGTCTTTGCATAAACAACGCGGCGAATTGGATGAATACACATTACGCCAGACTGTTGTGTGTCTGTTTGCATAATTGAGGAGGATTGAAGGGGGGAATAGAGGATGGAGGTAGCTGACAGGCGGCAGGAAAAGAGCGATTTTGCGAAGCTGCGACGACAGCTTAATGTCGAATAGGTTCAATTGTTTGAATTGATGCGCTAGACTGGGATGAATAAAGAGTGGAAAATGGCATCAGACGCGACAAGATGCGGGAAGAATCTATTGGTGCAACATTGAGGATAAGGCATTCCCTTTACACATTAGAAATATAGCGTGAAGCATTGCCGATGTTAGTATAATGTTTTCAGGTTGTTTCACTTCCGTGCGAAACATTTCTGGGCGGCCACGAGCTGATTATTGCATTAAAGTACGGTAAACGTTATTATCTACATTATCTTTTCCGTGGTATCAGCTCGACTTTCATGATACGGCGAACTTCCCCGAAAAGCACGGTGCGTGACTTGTGTGAAACAAAATCACGCCATTTAAATGACTTTATCGATTTGTCTGCTTGTAGGACAACATAGACAACTGCAGTTGTTTGTTATTTACTACCACAAATAAACCAAGCGCGCTCTGAGGTAATTGCAACAGTTGACCATTAACACTGATATTAAAAAAAAGTATATTGCTACCGTTACAAAAACGTAGTCTCTCTACAATATGTGTCAATCGCAAAACGGGCAATTAATCTCCACTTTTATTCAACACTGGGGACCCACACTAGTCATTTTTTTAAGTTACGTCAACCCCACCCCGGGCGGATAATGATAACAAAACAATCCGGTAAAAAAATGCCCACCATAAGCAATTTTCAATAGTAAACAACCCAGCACTACTGGCGGGTCCCACAATAGAACGGGAGGAGTAATGCTCGAAATAAATCAAGCCTCACACGAAGCTTGCTGCTATATTTTTTAAACAACGTTGCTACTTGCCTGCCGCCGCGGCCGTTGACGCATCGATGCTCTCTGTGGTTGCGCATTCTTCTAAAAGCAAACATCATCACACATGTGTTGTTGCGTGCTTTGATATCGCGTTGCGGGAAGAATCACCAGATGAAATTTATTGGATGTGCACAAGCCCCGAGGGGAGAAGTCTAATTGTGTAAGAAGAGCAATCGTTTTAAAAATAATTGCTTGTAAAACACGGTGAATTATATAACGGTCTCCCCGGCACGAAGATCAAATTAGGTTCTAGCTGCAGGGGTTGTGAGCACGATGCGCTTGTCTTTCTATAGCTAGAAGTGATCTGTGTTGTTGTACAATTTTGCTATAATTAAAAAAAGCGCTTACCAAGCAATAAATACCAGCATTCGATTAAATAAATCTACCTCAATTCGAATGTGTTTTCGTTCCGAACCCGTTCACTCCGTTTGCGACCGCTTTGAATAGCATTCTCTCCGCAGACTGTAGCGCCATCTGTTGACAAACAGATCAAACCAATCGTTGTGCAGCTGCGGTGTAGTATTCGAACGCAACGGACCCGTTCCACGTGGGCGTTGCCGTCATTTGCTGTATTTCTGAGCATTCTATTATCAGGTTACATTCGGCTGTATTTAATTCCGCTTAGCGATAAAACGTTATCATTGAATCACCATTCCCCCTTGCAAAAAACCTTCCTTATATTATATTGCACCTACTATTGCATGATGCAAAATCAGCTGTGTGGTGTGTCGTTCATGCAACAAGCGAGCGCGCACCAGACGGTTTTTATCTTTATAGCCTGTTATCTAACAGTTGTTGCCCGTGTTTTTGATAAAAGCACTAAACGGCACAGCATGATGCCAGCAGCAAAGTGCATTTCGATACTGTTTATCTGCTCATTGTTGGTACATGGCCGTGACATGCGTTGCCTCCTCCTGCACGCGCTCCTCTGTGTGTATGCTGTAACACAGCGCTGAAGGTAAATGTCATGGTGGAGGGTTTTTTTCTGGTGGTTTCTTTCCATCTTATCACATGATCGCGCCTGGGGTGCAGATAAGCAATTGGTGAGTGGGAGAGGTGGTGAGATATCTTATCACAGCTCCACTTCAGAACACGCTGCATGCAATTCGATGGTCGTATGCACAGACAACCAATCAATTTAATTGATTAGTCATAAATTTTAATGCCTTCTTTTACCCCCGTTATCATCGCGGTGTCACTCTTGCACCGGGACATTGGGTATTGTTCTCCTCTTGCACACCTCTCCAACGGGTGACGACGGGTACGATTATCATCCTGATTGATTGGGTAACAGTCACGGACACGTAACGCAACACCCACCGAAGTAGTGGTCCCCTTCAGTGCCAGTAGACATTGTGCCAGTAACGAGATAAAGGTGAAGGACAATCAAATTTTCTTTTAACCGTATCGAACATTTCTTCTTGTGTGCCTGCCGTGTTCTTTGACCGTGTGAAAGTGGCTGCCTGGGAATAAGTCAACCATCTTTCCCCCCAAAAAAAAACAGCTCTTATCAATATAAGCCAGTACCCTAATGCGATTCAATGACACACAACAATGGCTTTAACACACGCTGAGTGGTGTGGCAACACCCAAGGAGCTAATTTGCTCACCTCGATAGAGTGTACGCAAGAGACGAAACAGAACCCAATCTGATGTCCTCAAGGCGAACCCAAAAAAGCCTGATTATTTTAGCGCACTTCTTTATGTCCCCAAATTGGCAGCCGGCGGTCACCCTTCGTGTGCAATGTGCTATCAATACTTGAAAAGGGTAACGAGGAGGGTTAATAAGCTTCCCCCTTTCCCATTTCATGCCCGGTTGACGATCTTTGCGTCGGTCGCCGGTTCGTCGCGCTACAGACAATCGACGACAACCCGTTCTCCCGTGTGCTTTACCGCCGATAAGACGTTGTGCGTTGTCCGTGTGTGTGTGTGTGCTGATAGGCCATTCATGCCATTCAGTTTAGACGGATTTTGGCATTTCTTCTTCTTCTCTCATGCTCAAGACGTCGATGGGTGGTGCACGTTTGTGTTACGTTGATAAGGACTCAGGATCCATGGAGAAAGAGAGAGAGAGACAAGAGAACAATCAATAAGACCAGCTCAGATGGGGAAGGTTACTGTTACAAATCTTCCCAGGAGTGTGTGCCCGCCGTCACCCCTAAAAAAAAAATACGCCGGCTGGTTGGTTGATTGTGACCGGGTTCGTCGCCTACCTCTCTTTCACACCCAACCGGCTTAATGCTGATGCGCTGAATCTTACTCACAGGGTTGCAGCGTTGGGCTTTCCTTGTCTCGCGCTTGGGTCCCGGCTGTGGGTATGTACCGGAATGGAGCCTCCAATCTGTCAGTCCATGTTTCGCTATCCGCGCGTGTACAACTGCCGCGGGCTTCGAGAGGGTCGCGCGAGTGTCGAGTGAAGAGAAGAGTGCGTTGTTTTGTCGTGTGTCCCACTGCACTGCGAGGTGTAGTGGTGGATTTGATTTAGGTGGATTTAGTTAGGGAGGGCATAGAATTAGCGATAGTTTTTTTTTTTTTTGAGTGATTTTTAGTTCATTATTTTGCTTCGAGAATAGCTGTCGGATCTCAGTTGCTTGTGACGTACGGTTTGAAGGATTATCTATGAAATTTGAACTGTGTGTGCTTTGACTATTGGGTCAGCACAACCCCTTCCACAGCGGCGATCCACAATCTCTCCCCGATCGTTGTTCGACCAACCAAGAGAGTAGTGAAAGCTGGATCTGAACCATAAACATCTTTCTCGCTCTACAACCGCAACACTCTCTTGGCCGTCCCGTTCCTTTCTCTATGGAAAGTGAAACTGTCGGAGTATCTCTCTCTCCCCTTCTCCACAAAATAATTGCGGGCTTATTTATTTTGTTAACCACTTTTCATGGTGATCGCGGCCCCAGGTGGGGTGTGGTGGTGATGGTATATGCTCCAAACAGAAAAAAGCGGTATTTTGCTCACCCAAAACCAAGCCCATGCTCCAGTAATTACACTGACCTCACCCGAGCGAGTGGTGGGATCATGTGCCGTATGCAATAGGCATAAGTGCATGCGCCCCCGTGTGTGTGTGTGTGTGTTTGTGTGCTGTGGCCCGGAACTGCCTGGTATAACGGGGCCGAGACACGACCCCAGTGAAACTATTCGGAAGAAAAAGGGTTTTAAGTAGTAACAGTACCCACCCCTCCGAAGGTGATAATGGCTGCCGGTTGGCGGGGAAAGTTCCTAGCGGTGTTCTACGGTGCGTTCGCACTGTACGGCATCGCCGTCGTTTGGCTCTACTGGAGTGGATACTTCGAGCTGGACGAGCCGGGCGGGTAAAGTTACTATAATTTTGTGATTTTTACAGTAATAATCTCATCTCCGAGTTGGTGACGAAAAGGGGGTAGTAATCTGTTGGGCGCAATGATGTGTTAGAGCCGATTGCAAACGATTATTTGATATAAATAGCAGCAAAAAGTTTACCTCTAATATAATTTCACGATCGCGAAAAAGCAGCAGCAAAACACGATGACGCATTGTTTTTTGCACTCTCTGCTCAAGGTGCTTGTGATGCGATCTTATCTTGCGTTAGTATTCCGGTACATTTTATCTTGCGCGATAGTATTGTACACACAGTGTAACAACACCCCCTAGTTTGCACAACTGCTGGATGATTTTGTGCTTTTTTGTACGCAAGTACAGAATGCACCGGCGATCGTTTTGCTTGTTGAACAAAAGGCGATGAACGCATTCCAAAAATTTGCGCGCTATATTGTTAAGGTGGAGACGAACCCCCCGAGTTTGAGTATTTGTTTTTTGTGTTTATGGCAGGGTGCTTATCTTTCCTTCGCTAAACAATAATGGAGAATAGGCAATAGGCATGCGAAAGCAATAAAAACGCGATAAGAAAAATGGAGACGTGAAAAGCCATCTCCCCATTCCCAGCTAGAGTATTTTTGGGAAGCACTGTAGCGAGTTGACGAGATTCAGCTACTCTGTCCTAGATGGCGCTAGCGTCGCTAAAAAGGGGGAAGAAGGCTATGGACCTGTTTGTTTTTATCCATGCCGTAAATGTGTGTGTGGTGATGTGTAGCTGCTTGTTTCCGGTCACAACAGTGTGGGTGTGCGTGACCCGGTACATGAAATCAACCGCCCAGAGGTTGGCATTTATTTTTGTTTATCTTTTTTTTTTTCTATCGCATATTCCTTTCCCATGCCGCTCGGAAATCGGTAGTTTTCGGTAGTTAATTTTTGTTACGACCGTGAAGGTGAAAAGTTTGTTTTGTTGTTTCCCGCGAAGGAATGGCGCGGTTGTTGCTATCAAAGCCGATTCCTGTTTTAATGGCCCAACGGCACGTTCCCTCTTTGGCGCGCAAGGGTGGGGCTTCTAAAATTCCTCACACTGCTGGGAAAATGCTTGTGAGTGAAAGACCTTAGAGCTCTAGGAGGGGGAAAACATCATCCTTTTGCCCTTTTATGGTGTTACGTTTGTTGAAGGTGGTGGGAGCGAGAGCAAGAGCGAGAGAGAGTGCTAGAAAGGACGAAGCGCGATGGCTGTGGAGACAGATAAAAGCGCAGTCAGGCGCGCGCGTCCCCTTTTTAACCACGACGGACGCGGTCCCATGGCATCACCTCAGGTTGTTTACACCCTCAAACAGTGCGCAGTGTGAAGCCGCCCACCCACTCCATCTACTGCAACCCCATTGATTATGGAATTATACCTCCACCATCCTTCGCCTGGAACGATCCTGGTTGATCAAACTTTTTAATTAAACAAACTCGTTTAAGCGCATTGAAAACAAACAGGACATCCACGGAAGACCAAACTTTTGTAGAAGTTTAATCTATAAAGGGACAAAAAAACTAAAAATATATAAATAGCTCATGCCAGAAGTTCATCACCAGAAGAGGACATGCCTTTGCAATGAGACTTTGCAACTCCAGCACTGCAAAGATCGAAAAAATTTAATCATTTGCAGTAACGCGCAGTCCAAAACTTTCCGGTTGCAAGGACACACCTAATGGCAAATACGCCCTTTCTTTGTCCTTTTTTCCTCCGTGGGTGGTGGCACCGGAACTAGAGACGGCAGCTGTGTGTGTGTGTCTGTGTGGGCGTGCGTCGTGTGTGTATTTGAACGCGGAAGCCGCGTGCGTCGTGTGTCTTTTCCTTTCCCGGGCCAATGTCCTCCTCGGCCGCTGCTGCCGGCCGTCGTCTCCTCTTCCACGGCATGGCAAGGGCTGTGGTCCATTGTCCTTTTTTGCGCGCTCACCAGAGACACAGAGAGAAGGAGAGAGCGTGTCCGAGCAGTAGCAAGGAGAGTGCGAGAGAATCGTTTTCACACTATCCACACACAGGACACTACTACAGCAGGGAGCGACCTTGCGAAACTGCATCTCCGTGTAGTGTGATAGCGATAGTTGTACCGAAAAAAAAGGACATCCGAGAAAACGCCTGAACAGTCCTTCGACAGTGTCCTTTTAAGGGTAGACGCAAGGGAAAATTGAATTACTCAAATGGCATCTTCCTGAAGTGTGGTAGTGGTGGCCGTTTTGCTCTCTTATCCTTATCTGATATCAGTGAATGCCTCTTCTCCTGCCTGAGGAGGGCATCATCTGCAATAATCCTTGCTCGGAAAGCGTTGCAGTGTGTGTGCGTGTGTAGCGTCCCTCTCCTATTTTGCCAATAAATGCCGGTGACGCTCCTAGACAAACCGCCTCGAGCGCATATCCGGCAAGGGAAGGACGTCGCTGCTCGTGTGTTAGTTCCCTTCCCCTTCCTTCCTTCCCTCGCCGCATTAATCAAGGGACGCTGCTGTTGCTTCCTTTTTAGGGTGAAAATACACAGACACACAGGGAGTATGTGTGACCCATTTGTCTTGCTGTTTGAAATGCAGGGAGTGAGAAAGGGAGATAGAACGACGCGCAGCAACAAATAACGCAAATGGAAAAAGGGACACGCTTTATAGGCGGCAGCGCAACAGAGCCGCGTCACTTGAGTGTAAATACACCTTTTTTTCGTTCTCGATCCTTGTTCAATAACCGGAACCATTTCCCGCGGCCCTGTCTCAGACAGGAGGGCACTAAGAAGAGAGAGAGAGAGAAAGAGAGTACACTCCCGAGAGAAAGAGAGAAGATGAAAACTCTTGGACGAGAAAAACTCGGCACTGCTCCCAACACAACGCGCCAAGCATTTTCACAGCCTGCTTGACTGTGTGTGCGCGCGCGAGAGCGCGTCCTTTTCCCTGCGCGCTGTCTGTGTATGCGTTAATGATAGCAACAGAATTTTGCGAGCGCGCGCGTGTGTGTGTGTAGTGTGTTTCTTCCCGTACTATCGTAGCCACTTTCCCAGTCATTTGTTCTCTTTTCTACAAAATTATACACACTCACATACATTTCGGGAGCGAGAGAGAGAGCATTTGCAGAGACGAGGACGCAAAGTTTGATACGCTTTTTTGGCTGGATGGCTGCGTGCGTGTGTCTCTGCGCGCTTCCTTCCCCGGGACGGACGACGGATTATTTGAAGTTAGTCGGGACCAGGACCAAAGCCAAGAGTCTGTCTTTTCCGTGTCCTTAGTGCGGCAGGATATACATCCGGTTGGTTCGCTGTGAGGCGTGTTGTGTCCTTCGACGACGGCCAAAGTAGCGAGACACGACCCCCCTCCTCCCCACCGTGTGTGTGTGTGTGTTTGTCCACGAATCCGTGCGCGCTCTCCCACCTTCCCTAACGTGCTTGTGTGTTATTGTAGCAACAAAATAGCATTTTTAAACAAACTAACAAACCAAACAAAGTTTTCGGTCGTTTAGGTTTTGTTTGGTGAAGTTTCGTTTTCGCGCGCGCGTTTTGCTATTTTTTATGTTTGTGTAGGGTGTGTGTCCTCCCTGGGGCGGAGAGTATAGTTTCAGTGCGACGTGTGGTCATTTCTAAATTTGCCCATTAATTTTTCCCCTTTTTGTAAAGGAAATTCCAAATCAAAAATGTAGTGTAAAATATGCGTCTAATTGCTTCTAAATTCTAACAACCCCACCATAATCGGGAGTCGTTGGAGCGAATGAAAACGCGCTCGTCTATTAAAACGTGGTGTTCTACAACAAGAAGCCATTTTTGGAAATTATCACTAAAATCATATCAAGAGCGATCACAGCGCACACTACCGACCGCGGATCACACTAGAGAAGATCACAGCAAGTTGCCTCCTTTTTGTGGGTGCAAAAATTTGCTTCCAAGCGTTTGGGCCCGCGGAGGGAGCGGAAGGGAGAGCTTGCTAAAATATCCTTCTTTTCGTTCAAAAAAGGGTGCGGCGTTTCTCTGTGCTCACGGTGTATGTGGTGTGCGTGCGCGCGCGTGTTGTGTGTTTCACCGAAAAGGGGCGCCCTACTGCCGAAGCGGGCCTATTTGCCGGCCCCTCCCGTCCTGTGTACGTGTGCATGTATTTGTGTGTGTGTGTGTGTAAAAACCGCCTGCAGAAGGAAGGGACTGTTGAATATTGTCCCTGTGCGGTGCATCCGCTGCACGGGCGAAACAAGGATAGCAAAAACAAATACAACATTTCAAATGGGGGGAGGAGGACTAAAGGGCGGTTGACGCGCGAGAGAGGAAGGTCACACACAATACGCCAAACGTTTAGTTATTAGA